>NW_007729599.1:68435-106677 GCF_000696425.1 Galeopterus variegatus
TTGCAAAAAAAAAGGGATGAAAAAAAAAAAAAAAAAAAAAAGACTCTACATGGAAAGAAATATTTCTTTGAAAATGCTAATTGTGAACTTTTTATTATTGTTTTGGGATTTAGTCTGCATTGGATCTGGAGTTCTTTTTCAACAGATGGCTGAAAGAGAAACCTTAAATTTGTCACAGGAAACCTGGAGTCATTTAACCTTGAGAAATGAGTCTTCATTTTCTATTATGTAAAATATTTGGGGCTTTGAATACTTAGGGCCCTCTGTATGTGATAAAAATAGAGGCACTCAACAGTTTAACCACCTGTGTTTTCCTTGTACTGAATATTTTCCATCGTAAACAAGAAAACACAGATTGGAAATCCATCCATTCCTTTGTAAGATGTGCTTCTGTTGGGGTTTATTTGTGTTTTCAGTCAAAGGAAACCAAAACAACCTTTGCAAGATTATGATATTTCATGCAAAGAAGTTCCAAGACATCTTTTTATCCCCTCTGCAGCTATTTTGACATAAAACCCACAATTTTTTTAATGCAGTTAATAATTATAATTGCCATTTAGTTTTCTGAGCATACTGTGGCACAGAGTACATATTTCACCTATTGTCATCTCATTTGTGAAAATTTTGGGAAGTGGTTATTCTTAATTCCCATTTTACAGATGAGAAGGCAGGCTCAGAGAAAATAAGCAGTAGCTAATAAGTGGCACAGCCTTCCTGTCTGAGCCACCCAAGTCACAGAGCTACAAAGCTGTGCTCTTTCCACTACCGAAATCATTTCTAGTTGAAATATTTCAAAATAAATGAATGGTTAGGGATTTATAGTCATAAATCCATTCTTTTCTCTTAATTTCCAAGGTAGCTTTCACGGAGAGAGGCACACAGTGAAAGGCATTGGTTTCTAGAGCTGGAGCTGCCTTTATCTTGCCATATAGCCTTAGTAAGCCTCCCAGCCTCAGTTTCCCCTCTCTAAAATGAGACATTATATCTGAGGTCCTGACTAACTCTGATATCCTGAATTAAAAGCTGAGACTCTTCAGCCTGTTATTGGCATGGCTTAATATTAATCACCACTTTCCTAATTCCCTGCTTCCATTTATCTAACTCTGTGGTTCTCAACAATGGCTGCACATTAAAATCTCCTGGAGGAGCTTTTAAAGACACAGATGCTCAGGCCTCACCCCCACACATTCTACCTTCATTGGTCTGAAGTGTGGCCCAGGCATCAGTATTTTTCAAATGCTCCCCAGGTGAATGTGTAGCCAGGGCTGAATATTGATCTAACCTAGCCAACTACTCCAATTTCATCCTCCCAGTTGTACTTTTATAAATGTAGTTACTGTTACTGGAATTCCTTTTTTATAAAATCCAATAACACTAGTGCTACCAGAGTCAATCTCAAAACAGATGTGAGCTTTCACTTTATTTAATTGTGCATTTTGCTTAAATAAGTTAAGACATCACATCAAAACTTCAAAATGCTGTAAGAAAGTGTGTGTGTGTGTGTGTGTGTGTGTGTGTGTGTGTGTGTGTGTGTGTTGATTCTTTCCTTAGAGGCAAAGACAGAAGAGGGTAAGAAAGTGTGTGTGTGTGTGTGTGTGTGTGTGTGTGTGTGTGTGTGTGTGTGTGTGTGTTGATTCTTTCCTTAGAGGCAAAGACAGAAGAGGGCTATAATAACCAGAAGGTTCTAGGTCAATCCAATTCAATAATTGATTGTCCAGGTGAAAGAAATCACACAAAATATTTATTTAACCCAAGGATAATACCCCTTCTTTGGAAATAGCTTGTGTTGGACCTAGCCTAAGAGACTGGCCAGAGGTGGAGGTGGTAGAAATATGGACGTCTGGGTAAGAGGTCAGCCTGGAGCTGTTTGAATCCCCAAAGGCGCCAGGCTATTTTATGTACTATTAGTCTCACATTTTGGCATCTATTAGAGGGTGGCAAACTTCCCAAGGCACTCCACCTAAATGTGACCCGATGGCATAAGTACCTAGGGAAAGTCCAAACACTCTTATAAACCAAAACAGATTTACTTTTTCTTTATGAAACTACTGATTTCTTGATATACAGAAGAAATCTAGAGTTTGTTTCATAATTAAACATCTATAATATTTTAAGACTGTTCATTGAACTTATGCTTCTCTCTTGCTATTTAGCATGAATTTACAGGATCCATCACCCCCCCACCACATCACAAATATGCATGCACACACCCCAATACATACTTCACTGAAGTCTTTGCTTTTACTTATGTATATACATACACACGCACATATTAAAATGAATGCAAGCATGTAGTTCCACTTAACCTCTGGTGACATAGTTAACAATACATTTGGTGTTAGGTGATACTGTGGTCAGAACAGTGATTTCTCCAAACATCTTTGGTAGGACTGACATTCAAACAAAAATATCAAGCTATTCTGTGGACCTTTGACCTTTACCTGTTAGATGCAAACAATCTCAACCATACAAAACAGACACAAGATTCTACTCAATGTAAAAATGCATGAAATTGCTTTACATGTTAAACTGCTTTGTTTCTCCCTGGCAATAGAAAGATTAACATTTCTGTACAGGGAATGGTTTTGGTCTTTCCTTTCAGCCCAGTATTTACATTCCAGTAAAGTTCATCTGGATTAGTTAATATTCACATTAATAAATATGCAGCCCAAGATCATGTTCCTAAGTAAATCATCATTCAGAAAAGGTTGGGGGAATTATCCTAATAAACTACAGATGAAAATCCCAGAAAGATGCAGAAATATTCTCTAATGTTAATTTCCCTGATGAACTCTGGGTCAAAAAAAAAATCATTTCAGGACTAGAATAAGGCAGGAACAAACTGTTTAAAGCTTGCTTAAATGAAGAAATAGGGAGAAAATATCTTGTCACCCCAAATATATTCTCCTGCATAGATCAAAGATGGGTCTGTGCTTCAAAAAACTAAAATTAAAAAGTTTAAAGCTTGCTTAAATGAAGAAATAGGGAGAAAATATCTTGTCACCCCAAATATATTCTCTTGCATAGATCAAAGATGGGTCTGTGCTTCAAAAAACTAAAATTAAAAAGAAAATGTAGTATCAATAAGAGAAAGGAACTTTAAAGTAACAGGGAAGTTGTCACTTCTTGTGTCAAATACAGGGATCAGATCAGAAATGCTGACCTTGAAGAAAAGAGCAAATAGTACAGTTTCCAGAATGGGAAATGATTTTTTTTCCTTCTTTGTTTTATCAATAATAATATACAATCTGAGTTTGGGGACAAAAGTAACCCAATGACAATGAGTTTCATTTCTGTCTAATTCAATCAACATTTACTGAGCACTTACTGTGTACCGGCAGGCACTGGATTAAGCATAAAGATACCAAGACAAGTAAGATTCAATTGCCTTCCTCAAGAAGCCCCATCATGTGACACTGCTTACAATGGAGGCCCAAGCTTAGTTTCACAGCTCATAAATCCATTTGTTCACAATTTGAGGCTTGGGAGGGTGGGGGGGTGTCAAGGGGGTTGGGGGTAACTTGGACACGCCACTAACTTTGGACAGTAGCCGATTTTTATGGCTAATGTTAGGAATTAACCTAATATGATTACCAGTTCAAATCCAACAAAAGATCCCTCACAGCCAAACCTGGACAAGGACTTATGGGAGGTGCTATGGAGAGTATAGAGATGAACGATTGGGATCCCTTGTCCTCTAGAGGTTCCCAAGTTTCCAGAGAAAATGGAAAACTAGAAGAGTGACATAAAGGGCATCACATTGCATATGGCAGGTAAAGACTGCTTGCTAATTGCTTTTCCCCAAGAGAAACTACATAAAGAGACTTTTGAAATGCTTTAGATGAATAATGCTTAAAAGCCCAGGGGGTCAAAGCACCACAATGACAAATTAGCTTTGCCAACCACGTAGTGAATGGCCTTCCCTCAGAACCTTGGGCTGATTAGGAAGTAGATATTAACTGATGAGATTCTCTGTCTCTAACACAGACATTTAACGCTTTACAAAGAGGTTTTACAAGCTGTTAATTTGTAACTTAACAGGCTTTTTGGGGAAAGCAAAGTACTGGTACATTTGAATTCAAAACAGAGATATCCATAAAAGCCCAACTAACCACTTCTAGGCAAGAGTTGGGGCAAAAAGCATCCTGGAAGGAAATGCTACTTAATTGCTTGCTTTCTATTATTCCAACTATCCCTGTCCACTCCTTTAGCTATTCCATCAGGTCCTCCCCAAACTGTCCTGTCCTGGATGGCTCTTACTGTATCTAATCTCACAGGCCCCGGGGCTGTGTCCCTCTCACACCCTGGCCAGAACTGTTTGAAGCTCTTCTCTTATTGGGTCATGGTTGTAGGTATGGCCTTCCCAATTAGCCTGGGAGACCCCAACACTAGAAATCACATCTCTCCCTCTGGGTCCCCCATTACTTCCTGCATAGGGTGGTTTATGTGATATGGCTGAGCATGGCCTGGCAATGGAAGCCTGAGACTCAAACCGGAAGACCTGGAGATCATGCCCAGTGTGGCCACTGACTAGCTATTGACCTTGGAAAATTAACTTTTTCTGTCTGGGTTTTAGTATCCCCATCTATAAAGTGAAGAGGATGGGTTATATGTTCTTTGCGACCTGGCCCTAATTCTCTATGATTATGTGATTTTTAGCAAATGCCAGATCACATCTCCCTCTCTGTCTTAACTTCTCTCTCTCCACACACACAGAAACACTCACATGTGCCACCTCACACCTCACTTCTTTCTTCTCCCGGCATTTGTGAGCTAGCAAGTAGCTGTGCCATTTTATATGAGACAGACATATCACCTCAAATTATTGCTGTTTATCCTCTTTAGATAGATGCTCCTAAGACTGGTGTTTTATCCTAACCAGTTCAACATGAAATTGACCCCAACTAAGCACCAACATGGCCAGTTCTTTACAATTTATAGGACAGTTTCATAACTGATCCCCTGTAATTCTTTAATAACCTGTTTTTGCTGAGCCTATTTTACAGAAGTGAGTTCAACACAGTCACACAGCTAGTCAGAAAGTGGTCTCCACTCCACAGAAACCAGCTGCCCCCTCCCTGAGGAGCCATGGGCCAAAAGTGGGAGGCAGGAGGGGCTAGTTAGAGTTTAAAATAAGAGAAGAGCAAGTAAAAGAGATGGGGAAAGAGGAAGGGAGAGGAGGAGGGGTAGCTACACGCCAGACTCTGCTGAAAAGGCCCCCAGCTTTCATTTCATCTGACCTCAGCTCATAGTGCCTTACGCCTCCCGGGATTTAGAACCTGGGGGTTATTCTTCTGACCCTCTGCCACTTCCCTGCCCTCACCCCTGTAAGGCTTCCCTTAAAAAAAATATCCATTGCAATCTCTTGCCAGCTGTTTGATCTTTTTAAACGTCTCTCACTTGACTGTGGCATGTGTTCCAACCAAAAAATAGACCTTGGGCATTCAGGATGGGAAAAAGTATTAAATGGCAAAAGCCTGCCTCATGCCAGGGGTGTGGGCAGCCCGTAGATATTCTATGATGACCAGATGTCCTGGATTTGCTGGGATGGCCCTAATTTAAAACATGCTAGTCTCTTGTCCCCATAAGTACCTTCACATTTGTCAGACCACGTGTCCCTATTTGGGGCTTGGAAAATATAGTCACCACACGGACCTGATACCCAAGTGTCAAACAGACCTGGTGTGTCAGAGTCATGGAGTAGAAAGAGTACAGATATTAGAGCCAGATGGATCTTTGGTCAGCTAGCTTTGCCACTTACTATCTGTGGCTTTAGGCAGTTTTTATTCTTTCTGAGCCTCAGTTTCTTTATCTAGAAAATGGTTAGTTTCCCTATAAGTCAGCCCCACAGATTTTGACTTATCAGAAAAACCACTACTCACAGGCACTTACTATCTTCCAGCCATTCTGTCCATACTGTCATATTGTTTGGAGTACCTCGGATTTTGGTAAAATCTGATGCACTACTATTGAAAGCATTAGCTTAAATGTATGGTTCAGAGTGTCATCCTAAACAGCCATGATAGCAGCAACTAAAATACCCAAAAAGATATTAAATGCCCTTCTTTTTTCCTTCTCATCCATTCTAAATCCTCCCCATTCCTCAAGACTCCATTTGGATCCACTCCGCACTACTTCCTAACAGTTTCATGTGGGCCGATCCTGCCCCCGCCAGATCAGTTGCGGTGCGGGGGGCAAGGGGGAGGGAAGACTCATCTGGTAGGACTCAAGCTGTTACAGGCTTTTTTTTTTTTTCTGCCTCTGGTCTCACTCCCTGCAATCTACTGGCTGCAAGTCCAGCATGTGGACCTTTTCTGAGATCGCCTCCACACCTAGTACTCATGAGCCAAGGCAGGCAATGAAAGGGGCTCCACTGTGGAGCCAGACAAGTGCCATACCAGATGGTGGTACCCTGCTAAACTGCCGTCTGACTTTGACTTTTCCCAGCCTCAGTACCCTCAACTGAAAACTAAAATTGGGTTTCCTGTACCTTGTACCCATGGGAAGCATTTTCAAAGCCTTATTGTTGCCAAGTCATTTAAAAATATTTACTCCTCCACTCCCAAACTTTCTTCAGCAAATATTTCAGGCACATCAAGCACAAACTCAGCATTCAAAACTCTTCAAACACTCAGCACTCAAAGTCCTCCATAATCTGGCCATACCCAAGCTTACCAGACTTATTTCCCACCTAGCTCGTGCTTTCGGTACCAGCCAGGCTGGCTCCTGACTGCTCTCTCATCCCTGCCTCTGCAACTGTGCCACGCTGTTCCCTTTTCTAGGCATGCCCTCCGAGTTCCTGTCTAAGCACTCTCTCCGCAGAGCCTTCCTAAACTGAGTCACACCCTTTCCCCACTGCTATGGACTGAGTTGTGTACCCCAAAAGCACTGGGTTGAAGCCCTAACCCCCAATGTGACTGTATTTGCAGACAGGGCCTTTACAGCAGTAATTAAGGTTAAATAAGGTCATAAGAGTAGAGCTCTAATGTGGTAGGATTAGTGTCTTTATAAGAGATGTGAGAGAGCTCTCTCTCTCTGCCATGTGAGGACATAGCAAGAAGGCAGCCACTTACAAGACAGGGAGAGAGCCCTCGCCAGAAACTGCATCAGCCAGCACCTTGATCTTCGACTTCCCAGCCTCCAGAATTGTAAGAAAATAAATGCCTGTTTGTTGTGTAAGCCACCAGTCTGATATTTTAGCAATTGTGTGTGTGTGTGTGTACACATGCAGCACCTGCTGTGTGCCAGCCACTATATATGTCACCTTAGATTAACTGAATATATCTCAACTTTACGATGAGAAAACTGAGACTTAGAAAGATTAAGTAAGTTGCCCAAGGTCACACACTTGGTGAGATCATAAACTAGTGATAAAACGCATTGACAAGCATTCACTTGCCGGTATATTCAGCCAACAAACAGAGCAGCTACCATAAGCAGAGCCCCCAAGTTATTGTTTGAGGTGGATATTTCTCGAAGGGCAACAGTCCCTGTCCTTAAGAAATTGTAGAAGAGAGAAACAAGTTGATCACGAGTCATAGGTGGTCACAAACACTGTAAAAAGGAGCAGGAATCAAGTGCTTTGGGAGTTCAGGAGAGGCAGCAGTTGCACCCGTTGAGGTGGATATTTCTCGAAGGGCAACAGTCCCTGTCCTTAAGAAATTGTAGAAGAGAGAAGACAAGTTGATCACGAGTCATAGGTGGTCACAAACACTGTAAAAAGGAGCAGGAATCAAGTGCTTTGGGAGTTCAGGAGAGGCAGCAGTTGCACCCGACTGGGCAAATCTGGGAAGGCTTCCTCAGAGGAGGTGGCCTCAGGGCTAGGCATGGAAGGACAAGCGGGAGCTAGGCACAGAAATGAAGAGGTGCTGATACAGGGCTAGGATGCAGTGGAGACTTCACTAACCAGGACTGAAGATTCTGAGGGTATGGCACCCCAGAAAGACAGGCTGAGGTAACAGGGATAGGACCTTTGGCAGCATGGGGCAAAAGCTGCTGGGGTCCCAGGACCCATGGTTTGCCCCATCCCCATCTGCTCCACTCCCAACTTCTCTAGAAGGCAGGAAACTCAATCAGGAGCACTAGACTGCAGAGAAGGGGCACCATACCTAGGAGGGGAGAGTTGGTGCTGTGGTTTGAATATCCCCGCAAGCTCATATTGGAAATTAACTCCCAATACGGTGGTGAAAGGTGGGACTTTTAAGAGGAGATTGGATGGGAAGGACTGCACCCTGGTGAATGTATTGATCCATTCATGGAGTAATGGGTTGAGGTTTAGTGGGTTGTCATGGGCATGGTTCTGGTGGCTTTGTAATGTGAGTAAGTGAGAAAGTTAGCTTGCTTGCTCTTGCCATAGTGTCACGTGATACCCTGCATTGCCAAGTAGTGAGTCCCCACCAAGAAGGCCCTCACCAAATGTGTTCCCCAGACCTTGGGCTTCCCATCCTCCAAAATTGTACGGAATAAATTTCATTTTCTTATGAATTACCTAGTTTCGGGTATTCTGTTGTAAGCAACAGAAAACGGACAAATACAGTTGGGGACTAGAAGAAGGAGCACTGAGCTTGGATTCTAACAGTGGCTGTGCTGCCACCCGGCACTGCTGGACTTACAGGACCTTGGCCTGGGTAATTTCTGAGCACATGTGATTCCCACTCAATCCCAGCTCTGAGCTGGAGTGGAGGCATGTCCCCGCAGGGGAGCTCTCTGATCACTGAGCTTGACCTCAGGACGCCTGGCGGGGGTCAGGAAGGTGCTCTTGTCAGACAACCCCAGCGAGGAGGGCCTCCTCTCGGCCTGTCCACAGCCCCTCCCGGCCCCTCGTTCCCCGGGCCTTCCCTGAAGGAGGTCCGCGCCAGAAGCCCGCCCCACCCAGCAGGGCCTCTCTGTGGACGCGCATCTCCGACCCAACCGAATAGGAAGCGCAAGAGATGTGAGAGAGCTCTCTCTCTCTGCCATGTGAGGACATAGCAAGAAGGCAGCCACTTACAAGACAGGGAGAGAGCCCTCGCCAGAAACTGCATCAGCCAGCACCTTGATCTTCGACTTCCCAGCCTCCAGAATTGTAAGAAAATAAATGCCTGTTTGTTGTGTAAGCCACCAGTCTGATATTTTAGCAATTGTGTGTGTGTGTGTGTACACATGCAGCACCTGCTGTGTGCCAGCCACTATATATGTCACCTTAGATTAACTGAATATATCTCAACTTTACGATGAGAAAACTGAGACTTAGAAAGATTAAGTAAGTTGCCCAAGGTCACACACTTGGTGAGATCATAAACTAGTGATAAAACGCATTGACAAGCATTCACTTGCCGGTATATTCAGCCAACAAACAGAGCAGCTACCATAAGCAGAGCCCCCAAGTTATTGTTTGAGGTGGATATTTCTCGAAGGGCAACAGTCCCTGTCCTTAAGAAATTGTAGAGGGCGGGCGGCGCGCGCTCGGAAGTGCCCCCGGGCGGCCTCCGCGGCAGGCGGCTCCTGTTTCCTGGCTCCCGCCCGGGCGGGCGCAGGGCAGCTGCTGGGAGGTGAGCGGAGCAGCGTTTTCCCACAGTCTGGGGCGGTGACACATGGCGCTCACACATTCCACAGCCGGCGGCCGCGCCAGGCCTGGCCGCGAGTCAAGGCAGCGCCGGGAGCTGCAGACGAGCAGGTTCCGACTTTGGCACCCGCCGCGGCTGCCTTCCCGCCTTCCCCACGCCCGGCGGGGGCGGGAGGGGCGCAGAGGGGCCGCGCGGGCCTGCTTAACCCTTGCACGTCCAGACACAGCCGCGCAGAAGCTGTTGCAGTCCCAGGGTGAGGCCCGTCTCGGTGCTGAGTAAACGTTGAATGAACGCACGCACGCACGCACAACGTACCTATTGTGGAATTTCCCAAGTTCCTCACTCCCACTCTCTCCGTACATTCTTGAATGCACCCTGAAGTGGGGGGTGGATGCTGGCATCCCCAGTTTACAACCGGGAAAACTGGACTCAGGGACGAGATACTCGCTAGGGGCAGCGCGGCTCTTGCTTCTAGATACAGACAGGAGCTGCCAAGAGATCTACTTCTATCCCCACCGGAACACACCTCTGAGTCTGCAGTGAGGGGGCTGCCAATCTCCGCCAGGAGCCCCTCCTGCAACTCTATTTATTGATGGGCTGTGGGAGCCTTGATCACAGCCCATTCTGTCAACTATTTGACAGACACAAAAACAATTAGAAAACTGCTTTTAAAAAATGGACCCTCCTCTTCTGGGGTGGGAATTCGTTCCTTATGGGATGGCAAGTTCTCCTCTTTTCTGCTTCTCTTGGGCTTCTGTGAACTCCCCACTGCCCCTTCAGCTCTGTTACTGCATTTAACTGTATCTTGAACTGCCCAGAGCAGAGACCACACTGAAACTGGGAGCATTCACTCACTTAAAATCTCACAGAGCACAGAACCCACAAAGCATCTCACAGATGAGCTGGTCAGAGCCCAGGGGACAGGAAGGAAATATTACAGTAATGTTTCCAGAGCTGTCTTACATACACAGTCCTTAATTTTCACAACCCAGTGAGGTGGGTAGTGTTATTGTGCCTGGTTTATATCTAAAGGGACTGAGACTTAAAGAGGTGAAATTACTTGCCTAAGATCATGTACCTATAGATGTACTTGACCCCAGGTTTGTCTAACCACCAGGCAGTGCTTTGTCAAATAGGTCTCAAACTTTACATGCAGTTCAGATTACATCCACACACACACCTTCTTCTCCCACCCCCCACCCCCTCATGGCACATGCATACACACACACACACACACACACACACATACACACGCGCCAATCTTTACCTTCTCCAAGAAGAATCACACTTGGATCTTCCTTGGCTCTGACTTTGGTAGAACTGGTGGGATTTTTCAAACTCACTTTTTCTCTGTGAATAAGTTATCCCCACCCTCTGACTCCACAATTGATATATTCTCGATCATTACTACATAATCAAAGGACAAAGATGTCAACCCTGGAGGTTCGTTGTCACTCAATTAGCATTGTATTCACTGTGAACCTACTATAGACCAGATACCTAGCAGGACATGATAGAGATGAGAGAGGGGACTAGCAGCAAGAGAGGGAGAAAGAGAAGGTAAAAAGGAGACAATCTAGAAAACCCACAGTCCCCACTTGGGGCTCCCAATCAAGCAGGTTGGAAAAACCCAAAAAGAGGTGATTATATCACAGCATAAGAGAGGTATGGACTAAGTAGGGCTATAGAGGTGAGAATGCTGCTAGCTGAAGTCCAGGAAGGGTTCCCTAAAGAGGTGACAGTTGTGTGAGGCCTGGAAGAATGAATGGTTCTCCAGACAGAGGCAATGGGGAAAGCCACTCCAGACAGCACAAACATGACATGATACCATAGGGAGGACATAGAAAATATGAACCATAAATAAAAATTGATAATTGTATGTCCTCAAAATTAAAACCATCTGCTAACAGAAAATATATATACCACCAAGAAAATAAACAGGCAAACCACAGACCAAGAGAAAATATTCACAAACCATGTATCTGACAAAGGATTTATATACAGAATATTTAAAGAACTCCTGTCACTTGATAATAAAAAGAAAATCCAATTTCCAATATTTTTTTTTAAAATAGCCAAAGACTAAACAGACACTTTACAAATGAAGATATACAAATGACCACAAAAAACACATGTGAAAGCACTCAACATCATCCATCACCAGAGAAACGCAAAGTAAAATTGTGAGATACCACTACATGTCCACCAGAATGGATAAGATTAAAAATTGACAACACCAGATGTTGGAGAGGATGTGAAGCAACTGGAACTCTCATGTATCAGTAAAAGGAATGTTCAATGGTACAGCCACTTTTTTTTCTTTTTTTTTTTAATTTATTTTACTTATTGAATCAAAATCGATTATACATATTTTGGGGGTTCAACATTGAGATATGTTGATTAAATCAATATTACTAGCATATATATTGTTACAAATCATAATTATCCTTTATGCCCCTTGTCCAATCTCTCCCCTTCTCCCATTCCCTCCTCCTCCCCCCTCTAATTGCCCTAGATTTCTTCTCTCCTTCTGAAAGAATAATGGTTACTCTGTTGATTTGTTGCCTAGATGATCTGTCCAATGCTGAGAGATGTGATCAGGTCCCCCAATATTATCACAGAGCAGATGCTTCTTCCGTCACTCCGAAATGGGTTTTGTGGAGAGAGACATCCTCTTCTTTTCTTTGTCTCTGCTGGTGACTCTTCTTGTGTCAATGCACTCCAGTGGTTGGCGGACCATCTGCCGCTTTTGCGGCAGCCATGGTTATTGTGGTGGCTGTGGTGGGCCACCTACGTGGTGGTGCTGTTTTTGGCATGTTCCTTAGCACTGGCAATATGCCTGGTTGTGGGGTGTGTTTGGTCCTCTTCTCCATGCCTCTGGTCCCTGGGCAGGCCCTAAGGCGCAGTACAGCCACTTTGAAAAACAGAATTTCTTTAAAAGTTGAACATCTACCTAGTGGTGTACTGGTAAATGTTTAACAAGTGGCTCTCCAGAAGAAAAACAAGCGTGATTTGTAGCATTTGCTGGTTTCCCTGGTGTGAATACTCTCAGCATGGTCAATTTCAAGCTATCAATATGACATCACTGAAAGCCAGATTGTAAAAAGATGAGCACAACCAGCTCTTGCTAGCTGGGCCCAGTGCACCACAGCACACCATTGCATCCACCCCAGGAACTCGCTATACTATGCATAGGTGTCTACCTAAGAGAAATGCGCCATACATCCATAAAACATCTCCTGCAAGAATGTTTGTAGTAGCTCTACTCATTATAGCCCCAAATTGAAAACTACCCAGATGTCCATCACAAGAGAATGGATAGGCAAGGTGCACTATATTCGTACTACTTGGTGATAAAAACGAACGATCTACTGAGACATGCAATGACATGGATTAATCTCAAAAACATCAAGCCATGTGAAAGAAAGCAAATGTGAGAACAGCATCCTGTATGGGTGTATTTATATGGGATTCTGGAATAGTCAAAACTAACCAACTAGAAATCAGATCATGGTTGCTGGGAGGAAGGCAGGGATTGACTGGGAAGGACTTTCTGGGGTGATAAGAATGTTGTGAACCTTGATATGCACTGCTCAAAATGGAGCCCTTAAGATGTGAGCATTTCACTGCATATAAATTATACCTTTAAAAAGAAAAAGCCATCAGAATTAAAAAGCCTGGATTTTCCTTCACTTGGACACTCAAGTTACCTTAAAGAGCAGAGGATCACAGACCAGCTTGAGGGCTACAAAACAGCAGGCTCAGCACATGGGCCTCAGGGAGTAAACTGTGTTTCTCTTATTTTCTTTTAGCAAAACCAACAAAGCATTATTTGCTTTGCTGCCTATTGTAGTTACTAGGTCCCGCAGCCACAGGGCATAGTATGGCCAGGCAGCCGGAGGCCGCTGGGGTCAGCCTGGCCTGGTCTTCCCCACAGCCCAGCTCATCTTTCCTCCAACCCCTCTATCCCCTCCCCCACTTTTGAGGACCCCATTTATGGAACTTGCATAGTTACTCTGTCCCCAGTTCTCTTCACTCCCTCATGTTTTTCTCCAATATTCCCTTCCTCCCATCCACAACCTGCCATCCCTCTTCTACTTAAAGACGCTTACAGAGATACATGCTAATTATTTAATAGCCCAGGGCAGTCAGCAATCCCTATCTCCAAGAGTTCTACAAGTAATTCAAGCACAAACATTGTTTAGTAACTTGTCAACATTTATCCAGTGTGTGGAGTTTGAGTTACCCAAATTCTCTGAGCCTCAATTTTATTTGCAAAATAAGAGAAATAATTCTCAGCAGTCTATTTCAGGGATAAATGAGAAACTGTGAAATCATCAGCATGTTTGTGGGATTTAGAGTTTAAGGCTAGTTTCTTTTTTCATATTTCATTGTATTTAATCCTTACTGTAAAGATTTTAATGATACTATTTTAAAGAAGTTATGCAACTCTCCCAAGTCACACACCTAATGAGGAGCAAAGACAGGGTTCCAGCCCAGGTCTCTGCTCCTCTTCCAGTCATCAGTCCAGGCAGTGCTTCCCAGGACGGAAAGCCATCTGGCTCAGGGCACAGCAATGGACTCCACCCACTCATGCTTCCATCTCTGCAATTCTAGAAAAAGAGCATATGAGGGCCAGGTGCAGGAAGGTAGAAAGGCTGTTGTCTCACACAAAAACAGTAAAATTTCTTTCACACCCTCTACCTCCCACCGACCCCTTAATTAGTCTCTTATGAACATAAAGTCTCCTTGACTTTTCAAAGTTTTATAAAGAGTTGCTTGCAGAACTCTTGGAGACTGAATGTGAGGCACTTGTAAAACTCCACATAATTCACAGGGTTTCCTTTTGCTTTTTCATAACAAAATGTGCAAGTCATTGTCTAGTCGCTCCCCACCCCTCTCACCTCCTTAACTTCATTCTTGTTCACACTCTCTGTGCTGTAAAAATGGCTGGTGCCAAGGCCTTCCAAAACATTGCCAGCTACTCTCCTTAATTGCCTTGATCCTCCAAGGTAATGCTTCTTCAGTTTTCTTTCTTATTTGACCTTCTTTTTTGACTACTCAGTGTTCCCCAGACAAGCATAGTACATTCCTATCTTCGCACAGTACCCATCCTTCAAAACTCAGCTCAAAGGCCAGCTCCTCCATGAAGCCCTCCCTAATGTCTCCAGCTAGAAGTGCTCTCTCCCATCCTCTGAGCCCCACAGCGCTTTTCTAAACCTCCTTGCTGTGGTACTCATCTCTGTCTCCCTCCTGCATAGTGCATGGACAGACTGAGAGGCTGTTGAATTGATGGATGGATGGATGGATGGATGGAAGGATGGATGGACTCATGCAATTATACACATACACATATGCATGGCATGTATATGCATTTTTGAGAGGACAGATAACAGCAGACAACATTTCTAGAGCTATAAGACACACTCGTACCTGGGTTTCTGCATCATGTTAATGTATTTACTTGTTCAATGTTTATTCAACAGCTTCTATTTCTTGTCTGTCCATTCTCAATGTCTTATCCAGGGGATGGGCTTTTGGAAATATTTAATTCAGGCTGGATCCCAAGTCCTGTGTGGTCAATTTACAGATAACAAAGGGCCAAAGACATTTTAATTTGTCCCCAACCTGAAGCCTGATGAATTTTTACTAGTATTCAAAAGTAAACATCAGTATATTTCTTGTTTCTGCTATTTGGGTCCCAGCTGAGTAGGAGGTCAATCAATCCAACTGCTCATTTTTCAGATGAAATAACCAAGGTCTGGAGAGGGAAAGGTAGAATCAAAGGGCTGCCTTATCCATTCTAGGTGTGTTTCAAACCTTGATGAAAAGCAGAGAGATTTGGGAAGAAAATCCAAGATTTCTCTGGAAAGAGATAAGATTTCTTCATTATAGATTCTTTCTATGTTAGACACCATTAGATTTGGGACTTCAACTTTCCAAGGCCTCATTTGTACAGTAAAGAGGAAAATGCTCTGCCCTTGACTTCTTCCTGGGGGCTCTGGAAGATTCTAGAGTTGTATTTGCACAGCAAGCTCCTCTCTGATTTGGAAAATGAAGGATTGGAGACCTTTTGGCTATTGGCTCTGACTTTCTTTCTTAGCAGAACTTCTAACATGTGCTCTACCCTTGACTTCTTCCTGGGGGCTCTGGAAGATTCTAGAGTTGTATTTGCACAGCAAGCTCCTCTCTGATTTGGAAAACGAAGGATTGGAGACCTTTTGGCTATTGGCTCTGACTTTCTTTCTTAGCAGAACTTCTAACATCCACTAGGGCTTTGTAACATTATAAATAATTTCTCTATTACCAGACCAGGAGTTAACCATTTCTCTGTTCTGGCCATGTAATCACTTTACAAAGTTTTTATGAAGAACAAAATACTCAGGTAAGCCTCTGTGTACTGCTAATTTCATTGACATCCTGGCTCTGGCTTCTCTATCCCAAAATACAACACAACAACACTTCCCAGGAATTTCTAAAACTTTGATCCAAAGTTTCCAGAAATGCCTTCAGTTCTCTTTTTGTATTACGATTTCTTGATGACCATGGTTCAAGACCTCAGCTCTTTCTTTTAAAAAATACCAAGATCTGCCTTAAAACTCTGCATGTATAACAAAGGTCACGACTTATCTCTGCATCATATGTACAGCCAGTAACTATTTATGAGCATTTAATTTTTTTTTTTTTTTTTTTTTGTCTTTTTCCGTGTCTGGCAATGGATCGCAACCCTCAGTGTCGCCCCCGCACCGGACCGGGACCAGCAACGGGATTGCAACTCTCAGTGTTGCCCCCGCACCAGACCGGGACCGGCAATGGGATCGCAACCCTCGGTGCTGCTCCCGCGCCTCGCTCAGCCAGTGAGCGGGAACCGGTCTGCATGTGGGATCCGAACCCTCGGCGGGAGCGCCGCCGCACCTCCCAAGCGGCGCACTATAGCAGTGCTCCACCGGGCCGGCCTAATTTTTTTTTTTAATTGTCATTTTCCCCTGGAAAATCCAAAGCTAATGAATAGGAAGAAGGTGGGAGAATAGTCAGAGAATGCGGGCATCAGAGAGGGTGTCTGGGCAAGAAGTTGGCCTTCTCCCCAGTTCCAAGCAGCAATTATAACTGGTCAACCAACCTGAAATGTGTCCCGCTTTTATGAATTTCCAATCAATACACAAAATGCCAGAGTTTCTTTTCAAATTAAGGGGAAAAAAAATTTTAAAAGAGCGATGGAGGAAGAAAGGAAGAAATCCAAACAGTGGACAAAAACAAGGCGCTGTGGCTGCCCTCTGCAGCCTGTGAAGCGGCAACAATGGTGAGAAATCAATGCCCAGAACCACAAGGCAGCTTTCAGACACCTCTTGACCCTGTCACTTCCTGGGTAATTAAGAGGCACTACAGTTCCGTGTCACTGTCAGGGGCTGAATGTATATCGATAGATAGATATATATGTTCTTAAAAGATTCTTTTTCTACAGCCTTAGTCAGGATCCTGCCAAAGAAAAGGGGGAGAAGAAAGGCATTTTGTCCAGAGTGCAGTGAAAGAAAACATGAAAGGAGAAACCTAAATTTTTCAGCACAGGCTGCTCCTGACATGGGAAAATGGCGCAGACAAGAATAGATGGCTTGTTCGCTGTTGGTTTTTTTCTTCCTTCCCTTGACTGATTATCTCTGTGAATGTTTTGCAGGCAGCAGGGCACCCCTCCCTCTCTGTGTTCCTCTTCAGATACCTCAAGAGCAAGAATGCAAACCCTGAGGTCCACATGACAGGCTAAGTCAGTGCTTCACCTCAGGGGGCCCCAAAGGGGGCCACTTCCTGCTTCCCTTCTCCAGGCCTCAGTTTCCCCAAATGAGAGAAATAGGCCTAAACCCACTTGGAGCCTTTTCCAGGGCTGGAATTCACTGAGGCTCTGAGAAATGCCTTCTGTCTTCTGACCCTGCCAAGGAAACAGAGGAACACAGAATACTGGGGAGCAGAAGTGGGCCTCCCCACCCATGTCTGCTAAATAGCAGCTTCCAAAACCTCTCAAACCCTTAGGGAGCCCCGAGGTAAGGATGCTGGGAGAAGGTCATACCAACCCACTGGAGAGAGGGAAGCTCTAAAAGCACTTTGCCAACTCTGACCATGATGTGTCTTTTGTGAGTCTGTGTCCTTTCCCGGCACTGCTTGTCTGTGGGGCCCCACTTAGAGGGTTGACCACAGTCTGCTTTGTAAATGGATGCAAGCCACATCTCCATAGAAGACTGTGAGCTCCCTGACCCACGTCCCTCACTGGTTATCTCTGCATCCCTCCCAGCACCAAGCCTGGGCATGCACACAGGAAGTGCTTAGTGAATGGTTATTAAGCTAACATCTGAATTTAAAGATACAGCAAGAAGGAGGCTTGTTCTTATTGGATGCATCAGTGAATCACTTCCACATAAAACAGATTTTTATTTCGGCAAACTAGTCACTTCTTGAAGTTCTCAGTAACTAGTTTTACACCTGGTTCTGTCATCTCTCTATGCCAACTACTAGCACAGTGACTGATACACAGACCAGTGAAGTTTGAGGGAAGGAATGAATGAATGAGGTCACACACTGAGGTCTTCCTCTTTGGTCTACCAACTCTGTCCCTTGGCATAGGGGCTTGTGTATATAGTGACTGCCCTGGAACACCTGTCGGTGTGGCTCATGGATGCCCTGAAATGAGTGGTGTGTTGAGCATGGTGTAGGGGTGTTGTTACACACACAGGCTCCTGGCAGGCTGCAACATGCTTTATAAGTTGCATTGGCTGTCATGTCAAAGATACCCCCTTCACCCTTGGAATATCAAGTGGATAAACAAACTAGTAAAAGTAAAAGGGAATTACACTTACCCAGAAGAAAATACAATATAAATTCATTATCGTAATAGTATGTTTAGAACTCAGGGGAAGCTTGTCTTAATGTTTCTCTCTAACTCACTGGATAGGAGCTGTGTTTGAAAGCATTAAGGCTGCTTTTAAGAAGCTGACTCCCAAACAACCTGGCTTCCTTTGCAACCGCACCTAAGGGGGAGGTGCCAGGTCAGAATGACCCGTCCTGAGAAAGGACAGGCTCTCCCCAGGTACAAAAAGATCATTATTACTTTGACCTCTCAACCACTTTTTCTTCTGGCTTGTTTAAACCCTTTTCATTTGTGTTTTTGGTGGCTTGAGGGGCAAAAGGGATGAGTATTACCAGCCCTAGGGTAGCTCGATGGCTAGTGCTACTGAAGAACTGGATTATTTATTTTACTGCACTCTAATTAATTTAAATGATTTAAACATCCTCATGTGCAGCTACTGTGTTGGACAGCATAGCTTTAAACCCATCTTCATAGTCCAAGAAATTTACAAAACTTCAAGTATTTGGGGACTTGATAAAGCCTTGAAAAATCTGAATAAGATAATAAACAAAAGAACAAAAAGGAGAAAGAGACTTCTTAACTCTCACTTGGTGACCATCCAGGACTGTATTTTGAAAGTCCATTAGGGCCTGCCCAGGGTCGTTGACAGAACCCACCCTGAGGTAGCCGTCAGCAGCACACCCCCACCAGGATACCTCTTCTCCCCGCAGTGGCCCCTGGCACGCACTCCCCCGATGAACCCACCCAGCCCTGATGACAAGCCATGTGCAGCAGCAAGTCTGCTGGCATGTGAGCTCCTGGGGGACGGGAACTGGGCTCACCCCTCATTGAGCTCCAACTCTAGACCCACTGCCTGTCATGCAGCAGGTGCTCAAAGAAGGGTTGTTTTAAACAGAATTCCCAATATTTAATTCAAAGGTTGTTATGATTGCAAGACAGGGTCCGCTATGGACTGAATGTTTAAGTCCTTCATATGTTGAAGCCCTAACCCCCAATGTGATGGTATTTGGAGAGGGGACCCTTGAGAGGTAATTAGGTTTAGATGAGGTTGTGGGCATAGAGCCCCATGATGGGATTAGTGCCCTTAGAGGAAGAGGAAGAGACCAGAGCCCCCTTTCATGTGAGGATACAATAAAAAGGTGACCTTCTGCAAACCAGGAAGAGATCCTTCACCAGACACTAAATCTGCCAGTGCCTTGATCTTGGACTTCCCAGCCTTCAAAATTGTGAGAAATAAATGTTTGTTGTTTATGCCACTTAAGCTGCTATAACAAAATATCATAGACTGAGCTAAGACCGAGTCTTTGGGAAGAGCGGCTTTTGATAGTCACTCATTAAAGATAAAAACCAGACCAAAAAAGACATTTTGCCAAACACCTCCCATGAGGACTATGGAGCCAAGAAAATGCCAGTCCCTGCTCTGAGGAGGACCCAGTAGAGTGAGAGAAACGACCCAGTGCAGACGTAATTAGGATCCCAGACCTAAAAGCAATCTGTTCCGTTTGAGCAATGCAGATGGAGCCCTTCGAAGCTTCAGAGGAAAGAGGGATGGGTCACTGCTAAAACTAGGGGGGAGGGAATAGGAGGGGCCAGCTTCCTGGAGAAAGTGGGGCATCAGAGACAGGCCTAGAGGGACTGGTGGATGTGCTTGTACAGAAAGGAGACTGGGATGGGAGCAAAGAGCAGAGGCTAGAGGGCAGGAAGTGGGGGCAGGGAGAGGGGGCAGCTGGGACCTGGTGAGTGAGTCTAGCCTTTTACGAGCAGTGCTGTACAATGAGGCTGGAAAGAAGCTCTGCTCTGGCTGAAGCACTGATGGCAGGGGTCCCCCATCCCCCATAGCTCCATGGAGTTCAGGCTTAAAAGCTAAGGAAATGGGGCATTTTGTATTTCTAGTTTCTATCCTTCCCCCCACCCACTGCAATAGATCCACCACTCTCAAATCCCACCCCTTTCACACGGAGTGAGGGTGGACAGCTGGACAACCAGTGTGGCCTCCCAAGCGGCCGTGGGAAGGGGCTGGGCTGTCTGCTCCCCTTGCTCTCTTCCGCCTGCTGTGAAATCCACATCAGCTGGAGATGCCCGAGAGATCTGTTTCCATCTGTTCTGGGCATGGCTGGTGAGAAAGCCTCAGGATCCGAGAGGCCAGGTTGGGGGTGGGGCAGGGAAGAAGCCCACTGCAAAGGCATGTTCAGCCAACCCTGGGAACAGCTGCCCAGCCGTGGGGCCAGGAGGCTCTGAGCTTCCCAGCAGCTCTCAAATCACCCATTTTGTAGTCTGGTTGCTAATGATGCAATTAAGTTCATCAGAAAAACATGTGTCCTGATTAATAGGAACACCGGGTATGCTCTGAAGGATGCTCAACAGAGTCAGGGGACTTGGGTGACTAAACAACCAGACTCCTGATGTCCCCAAGAACCTCAAAACTACCCCTACAGACTTTATCCAACCATCTTGAACTAGACCAGCAAGTAACCTCAGAGCCCTCAACCAGGACCTTGGGACAGAGGCTCATTCAAGACTGTGCAGCTCACTGCAAATCCCAGGGCTCACTGGCACCAGAGCCTCTCATGAGCTCTGCACAGCTCTGTCAGACTGAGCAGGGGAAAGACTTTTGAACAAATACTGAATGAGTAGCCGTTATAGTCAAGCATGTGATCTTAGCAGTTTCCTCTAAAAGAAGGGTGGGAGACAAAGGTTCACATAAAAGTGTTTATTTGGGTGAAGACTCAAGGAACAGGACTGAGGTATGGTTTAGAGTGAAACCAAGGTGAGGGAGCCATACAAGCATGCATTACCAAGGCAGCTTCCATAGGAGAAACCAGTGCTCAATTCCTTGGGAACTTCTAGAGAACTTTATGAAACGCATCTCAGAACTGCCCATCTGATAGTTGAAAGATGGAAGCATTTGCCCATGGGTTCTGTCCTCTGTTGGTCAAGGGCAGCTCTGTGGAGGATAACCCATACAGCTCCAAGATGCACACTGGTAAGTGTGCATACCACAGAGGCAGACAGTGCCAGACAGGACGGGAAAGGTATGTGGGGTGGGCCAGGGGTAAGGTGTTGCAGGTACACCTCCATGACGCAGCTCAAAGTCTGCCAGCACCTGGGCACTGCATCCCCACTGGTGCAAGAGGGAGCCTGAAGAGGAATTTTCCAGAAAGCTCTGGGCTATTGTGTCAGCTTCTACCATGTTTCTGTCTGGAGTCCAGGGCTCAGGCTAAAACTGCTTCAGGTCTGCTGCTTTCAAAAATCTGTATTAGTTTCCTATTGCTGCTCTAACAAATTACCCTAACCATATGGTCTTAAAACAACACTAATATATTTTCTTACATACGTTATATTATGGTCGCAGATGGAATTAAGTTTGCTAATTAATATGTTATGTTATGTTAATTTCATAATATGTTATGTTATATTATCCCCTTTGCCCATAACATAACATATGCTCACAGGTTCTACAGATTAGGATGTGGACATCTTTGAGGTACCATTATTCTGCCTCCCACAGATGCTGTTCCACCTTTCGTAGAAAAGAAATGCTCATCATTTACACATGTAATTGGGGCTGACTTTCTACACTGTCCTTGGAGCTGGAAGGGGAGAATTTGCCTGTCTCTGAAGCTGTTCCTGGAATCCCACATCCTCCTGGAACAGCAACCTGCCTTGTTAAGGACAACTGAGCCCAACAAAGTCCCAAGTTGGCCTGGGAATCATGGAAAGAGCCTGAATCTCACAGACAGATGGCGGGAAGTTCTAGTCCCAACTCACTAATTAGCTAGTAGTGAGACCTACAGCACATCATTCAACCTTTCTAAGACTCCATACTCACAATTGTTAGCAAGGCTAATGCCTTAGGGGGCAGTCAGAATTATAAATCACTTTTTCTTTTTTTTTTTTTTTGTCTTTTTTCGTGTCCAGCAACGGATCGCAACCCTCAGTGTCGCGCCGGTACCAGGCCAGGACCGGCAATGGGATCGCAACCCTCAGGCAACGGGATCGCAACCCTCAGTGTCGCACCCGCACCTCGCTCAGCCAGTGAGCAGGAACCGGTCTGTATGTGGGATCCGAACCCTCCGTGGGAGCGCCTCCGTGCTCCCAAGCAGCGCACTGTAGCAGTGCGCCACCCAGGGGAGGTCATGGGGCAGGAGGCCCAGGTGCAACTTGTGCTGCACAGCGACAGTCTGGGTGTGCCCCCAGGCCATCACAAGAACTATTGCCTAATCCTGTGCTGGAAAGCAGAGGGCCGGGCCAGGGCAGGCCTGAAAGGGGAACCTTATAGAAAAAAAGGGGGGCAAGAAAAACAGTGAAAGCAGAGACCTTGCTTCATTAATTCCAGAGTCTGCAATGAGCTGTCTGAGATAAGAGGGGCAAAGAAACCAGCCAGAAAAGTGCTAGAAGATCCCTCAAAAAAGTCCTTCATCTGTAGTTTTTGTAAAAGAAAGTTTTCCACATTTATGCCTTTTCCCAGTAAAAGATTAATTTCAAAAATCCCTCTAGGTACACAGCAGAGTTTATCATACAAAATGCATTTAGCCCTCTCACCTTGGATTTCACTTTGAATTTCTCTGTAAGCATTTAGCTTTCCCTCTGCACTACCAAAGCTGAGGCTGGAGAGGATGTTTGCAATCAGCTGGCAGCCCCTAGGAGACAGTGTAGACTGGTGTCTGGGTAGGATGTCTGGCCCCAGTTCCGACCCCTAAGAGGACAGCATTGAGACCCAAAGGCAGTGAAGCAGAGGGCGGAAGAGGTTAGAGCCCACCCCACACCCGGCACCATCTGCCTCGCTGCTACCCCAACCCCAACTCGACCACCCAGTTCTGCTCCGTGCTGAACTGATTAGTCATTCATAATGCTGAAGTCATTAATTCAGGAAGGAAGCCACGCTAGCTGCCTCCTCGCCTCGCTGGGAGTTTGCTGCCGTTGCAAAAGAGATGAGTAATCAGACATTCCAGGAGCCCTCGTTAAGCCCATTGCCAAGAAAGGTGTCTTGCAGCTCATTTGCTGGTGGCGAAGCCATGCTACAGGCCCTGAATCATGCTGGATCCAGGGGAGAGCAAGGCCAAACTTGTCTTCCTCGCTGGGAGTTTGCTGCCGTTGCAAAACAGATGAGTAATCAGACATTCCAGGAGCCCTCGTTAAGCCCATTGCCAAGAAAGGTGTCTTGCAGCTCATTTGCTGGTGGGGAAGCCATGCTACAGGCCCTGAATCATGCTGGATCCAGGGGAGAGCAAGGCCAAACTTGTCTGAGTTCAACATTGCATCACCAAGACCAGCGAAGGGGAGCGGCCTACCTGATCACCAAGCCCCACCGACCCCACCCACACCCCTCAGAGGGTTGACCCTCTGTAGGATGCTCTGCTGTTTCTGGGGCTTAGGGAAACTCAAAAGGTCAGAGAAAAACATCTGGCCTACCTGATCACCAAGCCCCACCGACCCCACCCACACCCCTCAGAGGGTTGACCGTCTGTAGGATGCTCTGCTGTTTCTGGGGCTTAGGGAAACTCAAAAGGTCAGAGAAAAACATCCTGGGAGGGATGCTAGATACTAGATAGAGCCCATCATCCCTGTTTGACACATAGTGAAACTAAGACCCACAGAGACAGTGGCACCCGCCTAAAGTCAAACAGCTAATTAGGACTGACTTAGAAGAAAACTTGCATCTCTCAGTTTTCTGTCCCCAGCAATTTCCACTGCACACATTACATTAGCAGATAATGTTAAGACTTGGCTTTTGAGGAAATACAAGGATGGCAAAATAATGAAAGCCACTCAATGTCCATCAGTAGACAAGTACTTTAAAAAATGGTGGTTAAATAAAAGGCAATGTTAATTGGCCATTTAAAAAGATTGGCACCACTCTCTATGTTCTGATATGGAGCTATCCATCACATGGTTTTAAGAGCAAGAAAGCAAAGCATAGAAACTGTGCATACAGTACGCTACCATTTTGAAGAAGGAAAACACATACACAGTTCATAACATCTAATATTCGGAATGCATTGAAGGGCTGTGGTTATTATTAGTAATACCGGTTATTATCAGAGTGTGCTTTCTCCAACAACTGCCCTGAATGAGCGAAGCTTCCGAGAGAGACTTGATTTATTGCCCCTGAGCCTGGCCGGCCCTGTTTCTCTGCGTCCTTCTCTCTGCCTGTGGGTCTGAAATGCTTTTCCCAGCATCTGCCACCTCAGCACTCAATGCCTCAGTTTCCAGATGCTCAGCAGCCTCTGTATAAGAAAAGCTCTGGGAGAGGCTCAGCACCAGGAAGAGACCAGATCATTCCTCTAGGTCCTACAAGCTTTCATTCTTGGAGAGTTGTGCATTCATAGGTAAAGACCCCTGAGAGGAATCACACCTTGAGCTCAGTCAGCCACCACCTCGCTGTTTACCCACCAGCCTCTCAGTGGATACTAATGACAGCTAGGGACCAGCAAAGATCTCAAGAAAGGACCTGAGTGCCCTTGAGGTGACTACCTAGGACAAATTGCTTCCTATCTCCCACTCCAGGTCTAGGGAGGAGGGGCCATCTGAGCCATATGTGGTGGGCGTGTGGTAAAACCAAGGCATTGGAGAAGCCAGAAGGAAAGAAGCACTCATCAGGGAGATTCCTCCACAGAGCTGCCTGGAAAGGTTGCTTCAGCAACTCCTAGCATCATCTTTTCATCTCCCAAGGAGTTCACATCCACCTACCATCATTCCCATCTATGGATAAGAAAACTGAGGCTCAGAGAGAGGAAGGGGATCCTCTACCTAGGTTTAGAGATACAGTCCCCTGCCTACATTCTACTTCTTTCCATCTCTGTCTTTGTAAAATGGTGCCTGGAAGGTAGCAGGCATTCATCAGTGTCAGCTGATTAAATGGAAGTAAAACCCACAATGGTGCTGGAAAGCCTGGGTCTCTCATGATTTAGGATACAAATATTTGCTGTCTGAAAGGAAGAGAAAAGCAGGGCAGTGCTGTGGAGACAATAGGATTTTGGAAGGAAACACACCCACTGGTTCAGGGTAATCAGACAGGTACTATTTATGAGCCACTAATTATGTGTAAGAATCACACTAGGCACTGAGTTCTGCGCTTGGTTTCACCCCATGCCCTTCCTCTTACATCCACTGCTAGTTTCCAGGGCTTCTCCCTCCCCTGCTCCCCCCGGCCATATCATCACTGCCATATTTCAGCCCCCCATTTCTCTGTCCACCTTCTTTCATTGTTATCTCAAACCTCTCCCCCAGGAACAGGCTGGGCTTGCCCTTCGTGTTGACCACGGATATTTGTGCAAGGACAGTCTTTCCTTTTTGAGGTCCTTTCCTCTTTCATTAATGTGCTCATGAATTCACCAAATATTCACTGAACTCTCATATGCCACATACTCTGCTAATATCACTTCATATAAATAATGATTAAAGAGTACATAGAATTTGGTACATCTTTCATAAAGATCCAGAGAAAAAAACTTATTCCAAAAAATCCTAAAATGAAATAATTTCCAAGCAACAAGGATAGTAGTAAAAAGCTTGAGTTTTTATTAATGTACTGCTATTACTTATTAATTATATTCCCCTGTCTTAAATTTTCCCTCAGTCACCAGAATGGAATCAATAAAAGGCAACATTTTCCTGTCTGATGTTTTTAAATCACATTACAAGGCATGGAGTTTTAATTTCACATGCATCAGTTTCTGGGTCTTGGGTCTTTTTTTCTTTTCCTCCTCAAAGCAGATAAATGAGGTTCTGAACTTAAGATAATAAGGCTGAACAGTGAGGCGCTTTTTAAAAAGTGAATCATTTCTCAGTTCTCCTTTGCTAATCTCTCTTGGTAACATTAATTATGAGTTTGTGCAGCATGCCCCAAGGCGAGCTCGGCTTTCCCAGGACAATTAAAGTTACTTAATTATTAAAAACTGTGTGTGCTGCTGCCCAGAGAGAAAGAGGCGGCCAGGCCCGGCTCCCACAACCCCCCACAGGAGTGACCGGACACGCTGTGGGAACTCGGCTCCTTTCCCTGGCCATTGTAATTCTTTCAGTATAACCTATGAAAATCCCCTCCGCAGCCATGGCGGCCTCTCCGCCACAGCATGAATGATTTAGAGGCTACTCACTGCTGAGTCCAGCCTGTGGCTCCTCACGCCTCAGGGCTGAACTCCAGCTTCTCCAGGCCAGGGGCAGAAGAGACCCTCGGCCTCCAGAGATGACAGGGCCTGTGCCTGGGAATCTCACCAGAGGAAGAATCTTGGGAAATGAAGAGCTTTCCTGCGGGGCCCATTCTTCCACAGGCTTCTGCCCCAGAGAGCAGAACAGGTTGCATGTCATCATGAACCCTGAAAAGGGGACAGGTGCAGGAGGATGGCTGCCGTGGCCAGGCTGCTTTCACAGTAGACATGACCAAGAGTGGACACTCATTTCTAACAGCCTTTTTTTCTGGGTGGTTCTTTGATGGTGGGAGTGAAGAAACCAGAAGTAGCCTTGGTGTTGCCATCATCACCCAGAGTGACCTCGGGCAAGTCACTCTGCATTGTGAGTCTTGGCTTCATAGTTGGAGGCATTCTGTGATCTCTAGGGGCCTGCAAGTCCTGATACTTGATGACTCTAACACTTCCCTGGAAAGAAAAACTCAAATTTCCCATTTCACATTCTACTTTTATTTATTCATTCAGGAAGCAACAGGCACTGTTCTAGCTCTAGGGACAGAACAGTGGACAAAACAGAGAGGAATCCCTGCCCTCCTGGAGGCTGCACCCTCTAGGCCCATTCATTGTCTTGCACCCAGGAGGAAAGAGCCAAGAAGGGAGCAGGTTGGTCCTGGGATCCCCCAGCAACTCAGTGTGAGACAGTGCGGACTTCTGCTGCCAGCCCAGGGAGCCGCACCAAGCTGCTGCTGCCTCTCCTTCTATTCCTCTGCCTTCTGCTCTCTTTAGCTCCTTCCCACTTCAGCTCTGTCCCTGGACTCCAAGTCTCTGGGGAAGTATGGTCCAATAGAAATGTGCTGGCCATGAATGCAAACCACACACATCGTTTTAAATTTCCTAGTAGCCACATTTTTTAAAAGTATACAGAAGGCTGGCCGGTTAGCTCAGTTGGTTAGAGTACAGCCTTATAACACCAAGGTCATGGGTTCAGATCTCCACACTGGCCAGCTGCCTCCCCGCCCAAAAAAGTAAAAAGAAATACGTGCAAATTCATCTCAGTGATATATTGTATTTAACCAATATATTCAAAATATTATAGTTTTAATATGTAATAAATATTTAAAAATTAATTAGTAAGATATGTTACATTTTTAAATTAAATCTTTAAAACCCGACATGTATTTTTACCTTTACAGAACATCTTGATTGGGTCAGCCACATTTCAAGTGCTCAATAGCCTCATGTGGCTAGTGATTACTGTCTTGGACAATGCAGGTCTAAGGTTCCTATCATCTCTCTCTATCATTCCTCTGTATTCTCCACTCCCTACTGGAACAGAAGGTTCCCCTTGTGTACACAGCACGGCATGGGAGGGCTGGAGCCTGGCTCCTTTGATGCTGGGGCATTTTCCCCAGTGCATTGACAGTATGGAATACTATGTAGGCAATAACAAAAAAGGCAAGACACTCTTCTCTGAACTCATATGGAAAAAGCACCATTAAGCGAAAGACAAGATACAAATAGTGTCTACAGAATTATACCAGTGCAGGAAATAGATGTATTTGGTTGTACATGCACAAACTCTCTGTAGAAGAATTCTTAAGAAACTAAGAACATCAGGAGGAGGAACCGGATGAGTGGAGGGCAGGGGTGGGAAAGGGACTTTTCATAGTGTGTATGTTTATGCTTTTTCAATTTTGAATGTTGGGGATGTATTACTTATTCCAAATTTAAAGCAAAAGCTCTGTGGCTGGTGGACATGCCGTGCACGGGAGGCCTGCCCGGGCACCTGGGCTGTACACGGCACCTGCCCCTGCCCACAGCAGTGCATCAGGAGGAGCAAATGCAGGTCAGATCCCTGTTGTTGCTGCTGTTACACAATAAGAGGCAGGCTTGGCAGAGGCCCAGGGCAGGAAGACACGGTATCAAGTGACTCCAAAGGGATCTTTTGTCTCCGTAAAAGCAGTGGTTTCCACTCAGCATCCCTGCCCCCTCTCACAGCCTGTTGTCTCTAGGATGCCTTGGCCACCTGCTGCAAGAGCATCATTCCTCCCCTGGAAAAGCCTCTGGGTTTGAGGTGGGCAGGCAGGGGGGCACTGGTTAGGAAGGGGTGTCATCCTTTCTTCCCAAAGGATGTCATTCATTCTCTGAATGGCATTTCCAGAGGCATGATGCCACCCTGCCTCTGCCCTCTGAGCCCTGGCATCTCCAGCCTGTGTGTGACTAAGAAAACAGAGCATAAGCAAGCATGTATGTGTCCTCCTGTGCTCGTCTGTTTCCCATGTTCTGGCATTCGCTCATTCATTCATCGATTCTTTCAATAAGTATTTATCAAGCGCCTATTATATTCCAGTCACCATGCTATGCCCTTGGGATACAGCCAGGAACAAGGCAGACAAGGTCCTTCCCTCGTGGAGCTAATAGTCTAGCAGGAGAAACAGACATTAAATTAAAAATAACTCATTCCTACCTGTCAAGATAAGTGGACCCAAAAATACATAAAATCAGGGTACACGATCTAGTCTGGGAGGCCAGGGAAGGCTGTGCACAAGAAGTGGTGTTTAAGCGGAGACTATATTGAAAATATAGAGATCCCGAGATGATAAGAAGTGACAAGTGTGCCTTTCTTGGACTAGGACCCCACAGACCTGGCTCTGAACTTGCTCTATGTCCTTCAATAAACCACACCCCCTTTAAAAAGTCCAGGGTTCAGATCCCCATACCAGCCAGCCACCATAAAAAATTTATTTGGAAATAAACTTAAGATTGCAAAAACTTGCAAAAATAGAAATAGTGCAAAAACACCTATATATTTTTATCTAGATGATTCACTTTTATTAACATTTCCCCCCATTTGCTTTATCAGTTGTATGTATACTCACCCTGTCATATATAAATATATATATGTATCCTTATACACAATTTTCTTCTGAACAATTTGAGGACACATTACATACATCACGGCCCTCTACCACTAAATACTCAGAACCACCCAACTTCGTGAGCTCACTTTGCTCAGAGCATGATGAGGATAACTAAACCCTGCACTGTCTGCCTCCCAGAGCATGTGAGATCCTTCTTGAGCAAAGTGTTGGGTGCATGGAACAAAACTAGTATCTTTTGGCTAAGCACTTCTCAGAATTTAGAAATGAAGTATTTTCCTGGAGAAATGCCCAGCGTCTCAGCTCCTCCAGAAGACAGCCTGCTCTTCAGCCAGGCCTGGTAGGTATACATGGGGCTGAGGGGGAAGCAGTGTCCTCTGCAGCCCCCCTTTCGTCAGGCGTCCAGGGCAGACCTGAGCCCTGGTGAGCACATTTCGGGCCAATCAGCTCACCCCACAGCTCAGAGGAAGCATTGCAAAGGCAACTGTGGTCGACAGAGACAATGCTGGCCCACCCAAGGGATGGGCTCCTCTCCTTGGTGAGATGGAACAAAGCCAGCACAGAAACCTGCTCCTGGCCAGCCGGACCTGCATGCAGGGAGCCCACAAATGCTCACAGAGCACAATCAGTGAGTGTTCGGCCTCTCAGCAGGTTTTGAGAGCCATCCTCTTAATGAGAACAATAAATTAACACGAGGAAGGGTGGTTGCCAAGCACAAGCAAATGACGCATGCCCCGGACTTTGCTGGCCCCAGGGGACTACCCCTCCGAGCGTGGGACCTGCAGAATCAATAACTGGGCAGGGACAAGGCCCAGACCTACTGAGTCAGGCTTCTGGGCTCAGAGCCTGGGAATGTGTATTTGTAAAAGTTCCCAGGTGACGATCAGTCAGGTTTAGCAACCACTGGCCTAGATACCCTCTGAAATCACTTCTAGCACTGACATGACTTGATGGTATGAATGGGAACAGAGACCCAGGGGTAGAAGATATATACACACACAGTTAAATGGTGGTGTGAATCTCAGAAGGGAATCATGTGCAGCCAAGCCTCCGCGTGTGTGTGAGGATGTTCTCCAGCTCCTGCCCCTCCTAGGTTTATCCAGACTATCCCTGATGGACACAGAATCTGCCCCCAAACCTGAGGCTCTCCCCGAGTCGGGGAGGAGAGGCAGAGGAAAATCAGTGAAGCAGCCAAGTTCTGCTCTAGCTGTGCTGACGAAAACTGGCTGTGGCGTGGGCCAGCTTGCTGGAGCACAGCTGTGGGCAAGGCCAGGTGCAGGCGGCCCGGGTGAGCCCAGAGGGCCCAGCTGCCCCAGCTGCCCCAGCCACGTTAGGGAGCAGCGCTCACGGGCCAGAGGGCAGCACCGGCTCTGTGCTCCTGACTCACCCACCCCTGGCAGCAGCAGGCCTGGGACTTCCCCCTCTGGCTGCTCGTAAGCTTCTGCCTACATGCTCTGTATGGCTGGCCTATTTTTCTTTTACTCCAGTTACCCACACCCCTCAACGGGGTCACTCTTCCTCACACGGGAGGTTTCTTCTTGGGTTTCTAGGCAAACACTGGACTCTGGGGCCCTGCAACCTTATCCCTTCCATCATTAAACAGTGAGACTCCTGAGGAGCCAAAACCATGTCTCCCTGCTCCCCCTCCCACACACTCAGCACTACCACAGGCAGGTAGCAGGCACTATCTGCTGAAATGAGGGCAGACAGAGCAGGCAGGCAGGAATGGATGGAAATGGGAAGGAAGAACGGGAGGAAGGAAGGAAGGCTGCAGTAAATCTGCAATAAAATCCAGTTCTTAACTAACCCCCTGCATCGGATTTCTCTCCAGGGCCCATTCTAGGGAAGCTCCTTGGTCAAACCCCCTTCACTGTAGGACTTCTCTGTGAGGGAAGAGTGTGCACTAAACTAAGAGTGTGAACTAAATGGTCTTTACTAGAAGTTCTCCAGACATGAGAAACCACTCATGTAGCACACAGAGTGAATAACTGACTGACTGAAAGAATAAGCACTCTGAATGTCCAAATCTGGCCTATTCTTCAAGATCTAGAGTAAGAGCCACTTCCTCAATGAAGGCTTCCTGGATTTGATCTCTCCCTCCTCTGAAACTATACATCCTGTTATCCATCTTCTTTGACTGACAGGCTATACTTTGCTACCTTCTAATACAGTCATTTCGTGTACATGACAGGGTTGATATAAAAGAAACAGCAAAGGCTTTGAAGTTAGACTTTCCCAAGTTTAAATCCCATATCTCTCTGTTACTGTGTAAATGTAAAGGATTGTTTATCCTCAGCTTCTTCAGGCATAAAATCAGGATAAGAACTACATCACAAGTTTGTTGTAGGGATTAGCAATGTGGTAGAGATGTGCAGGAGTCAGACTGTTTCTATATTTCCTTTCCTACAGGACTAGGGAAAGATTACACTTCTCTGCATTGTGATATCCTCTGGCCAGTGAAGTGTGAGAAGTGGTTGCTGTCAATTCCATGCAGCAGTGTTTCAAAGCTGGCATATAATTATCAATGCTCTCTTCCCCTCCTGCAGTGAATCCTACAACCTGTGTTGAGGTCGTGGCACCACAGGATGGTAGAGTACCCATCAGCTTAGCAGCCATGAGCAGATCCCTTCCCTGATGAGCTGGACTGAGAATGTAATAACCGTGAGAAATAAATTTTTTATTGCTTCAAGCCACTGAGATTCTGGGATTGTTTGTTACAACAGCATTACCTAACCTATCCTGACTAATACATGAAATAATGTATTCAGGACCCTTAGTACAGCTCTGATACATACTAAGTGCTTGATAAATGTGCTGTGACTGAAGAAATATATAAATAAATGTTTGAGCAAATGAACAAATGAGTGAACTATTAAATACTTCCAAACCAGAACTGCTTTTTCTAAGGAAAGTTTGTGACAACTCTCCTGGCTCCTTTATGATGAACGTAAATAACTTAGGCAGATGCCACTGGTAGCCAGGTTATACCTGGGCAATTAGGATGCTGCCCTTTATGACATGTTTTCCCTACCTATCCAGGGATATTATGACACCCATACAAGCCCCACACATCTCCCTGGGCTCCATGCCCCGCCCCTAACCGAGGGTTCAGGAGAGTTGGGGCTCTCGGTTCAGGTGTGTTCGCCATGGGAGATCTCATCTGGACAGCCAGACTCAGAGCAAAGTGGCCCTGAAGAATCAAACCTTTGAGCATCCCCCGCCCCGCCCCCCATGAAGCACAGTCCATCAGAGGGCAGGGACTGGCGAGAGGGGACCACATGCAACTAGTAGCTGTTCTTCTCTAGTCCTGGAAACTGAAAGGCCTTTACAGAGGGCTGCTTAGCACAACTGGGACTAACCCAGTTGAGGATAGACAGACCTCATCCCAGAATGGAGCTGAGAACTGACATGGGCAGCCCCTATCAAGTGCAGGGGGTTGCAGCTTAACAAGTGCTTTCATGCCCGGTGTCTACTGTGGTCCAGAGAGCAACCCGATGAAGTAACCTGCATTGGGCACATTATTGCCTCCATTTTACAGAAAAGGATACTAAGGTTTAGAGCAGGGAGATGAATCTTTGAAGATACTCCATAGCATCTAGAGGAGGTAGATTCAGGCATTCATATCAAGAACTTCTCAGAATTTTCCCTTTGCCCACTGAAGGAGAGGCTGAGAGCCCTTTTTGGTTTCTTTACACTTTAAAGTCATCCTTTTTCTTCCTGTTGATGCCTACTGCTTGATGAGACAGGCATATGGCATATTCACCCCCAAAATCTTCAAAGACTGCTCCCCACAGTTGTAAAGAAATAAAGAGAGAGAAACAAAGAGGAAATTCCACCCCAGAAACCACCAAAGCACCCAGAGAAGAGGGCAGAAGGGGAAAGCACTCTTCTGAGGCACTGGGCTCCCAGCCCCACTGAAAAGAGAGGTGTGAGCAACAGAGGAAGCAGAAGCAAGGCAGCAGGTACGTCATCAGAGACCCTCCTGAGTGGATGGAGCTGGGAGAGCAAACACCATGCAGGTGGCAGGAGGGTGGGTGCCGAGGACAGGCCCAGGAAACTTGAGGGTGCTGGGGCTCCCTGTTCTGGGCTGCTGATGTAAATCTGAGGACAGGCATAGTAGCCACAGGGGCCCCACAGGGTGGGGTGTGCCTGGCTATAGTTTCTTTTTCTGGCTGATGAAGGGTTGACGCTAGGTTCCTTTGCTTCCTCCAGCTCTGACATCAAAGAGGTTTCATGAACTGAAAGCCTTTTGAGTCTCAATCTCTAGACCTCTAGGGGCTGTGCCACATCAGATTCAGAACTACCCAGCAAGCACAGGAACTGTTGCTGAGCTGTCTCCCTTAGTCCTCATGACCCAGCAAGGAGAGCAGTTCACTCCTGCAGTACTGATGGGGAAACTGAGGCTCTGAGAGGTGTAGGTTCTTTCCTAAGTACCATAACTAGTAAGTGGAGAGCTCAGATTTGAATCCAGTCCTACCTGGATGCAAATCTCAGCCTATTTTATGGCATCATGCTGCTTCCCAATGTCATAATAAAGATCCACCCAGAGCAACAATCCCCTGGGATCATTTTTTTAAATGCTGGTCACCAACATCAACAGAGAACTAAAAAGGACCAGTAATAAGGTTCTTTCTCTTTCTTTTGCCCAAAGACAATGAACACTAATACCAAGGGCAGTGGTGCAGAAAGCCATTTTCCCCAATGTCCTTGCCAGAGACAAAGAGATAACCCTTATTTGAAAATTTGCTTAAATATTAACTCAGCACCCAAGGGTGCTGTCCAATACAAGCAATACAAAGTCCTTGTCTTTAGCCTAAGAGCTCAGAACTTAATAAAAGGAGCCTGAGCATCCACCACACTACTGTCCTCACACACTGAGAAGCCCCCGATGCAGGGTCTCTTTCCCTCACTGTCACAGCATTACAATAAGCACAAGTCCCTTCGCAGCCTGGAGAAGCAAGTGAGAGTGCAACCCTCACATTAAACTGAAGTTTCCTAGCATGCAGGGGAACTTAGTTTACACCCTGTGCCTGCTCGGGCACCCATTCCAGGAAGCGATTTTGCTTCTACATGTACCCTATGGGTGCCACTCACACTCCTACCCTTACAGTTGTGACCAGGCAGAGACTCCACATCACAGCCTTTCAAGAGGCACAGCTCCCACTCTCTTGGCTCCAGACACGTCAGAGTTTCTGTTCTCTGGGCCTTTGGTGGTATCTCTGCTTCTGTTGTCTGCACACTGGCTGACAGCCATGTGCTCTGTGCCTGTGTCCACTGCTGCTGTGGACACACTGGGGAGGCGATAGAGGAGTAAGTCAGTGTCAGATCTCAGGTGGTGCTAGATGAGGGCTTTGGCCATTTCTTAAACATGCTGACATCTCAAGTCTCAGTTATCATAGATGCCAACTTGCCTTTCCAACTGGGTCAGAAAAATAAATGATATATCTGGACACCTACTTCCCTTCCTTACGTAAACTCCACTACTCAGCATGATGTTAAAATCGGAGGATATAGGACATTGGTGCTGGCAATAAACTTTACCCTTTAGAGCACATGAGGAATAAAAAGAAAAACAAACTCCAAAAAACAGTGTCTTCCTCTTAGGTGACTGGCAGTATAGGCACAACAATAACTTTCAGGCTAATGGCTCCAACTGCAAGACTGCAGCCTAAAATAAACCAGACAATGGGCCCCCCAAAAACTAGACAGGCAGCAAGACCTCTCTTGTCTGTACTTACCAATCAAGCTCTGGTGCCATCTGCAAGTACACTGTCACTCTAGTCATTCTTGTTAGACCCTGGGACCAACGGCCACCCCCAACCCCCCACCCTTTTTCACACCTCAGAGCCTTTGCTTATGTTGGCCTCTGTCTAGGAGGACCTTCTCTGGCTCATTCATTCATACGTAAGCTCAATGCCACCACCTAAGTGTCCACTGAGGACAGGGCCCCATTCATCCATCAGGTCAGCAAAGTGTAAACCTGCTGAGTGTCCACTAACCTACACAGCCCAGAACTTCCATCAGAATTCATTGTTATTTCCCTTATAACCCCCTACTTTAAACATAGCTATTTGACGGTTCTTTTCAATATCAGACTTTTAGAAAACTTCAAATTGAGGGCTGTGCAAATGTCTCACTCGGGAGAGTGCGGTGCTGATAACACCAAGGCAACGGGTTCGGATCCCTATATAGGGATGGCCAGTTCGCTCACTTGGGAGAGCGTGGTGCTGACACCACCAGGTCAAGAGTTGGGATCCCCTTACAGGTCATATTTGAAAAAAAAAGAAAACTTCAAATTGTTCCTAAACAAAGAATGTATTGTATAAACCCAAACCTGCCTTACAGTAGCTGCTCAGCAAATGTTTATTGAGTCAATTAGTGAGTGACCAGACAAAATACCTTTACAACTGCAAACTTCTTGCTTGATCCTCACGGCATCAGCATTATTATCTCCATTTTACAGATTCATCCTCATTCACTCACTTATGTTTAATTCGTGCAAGTTGTCAGTCCAGAAAAGTCCTTCTCAAACTTCAATTTGCACATGAATTTCCTGGGGAGCTTGGTAAAATGCAGATTCTGATTCAGTAGATCTGGTGTGGGGACTGAGATTCCACATTTCTAACAAATTCCCAAGTGGCACCCATACTGCCTCTGCAAGGGCCACACTCAGAGTCTTACCCATTTAACAGGGTGGCTGAGAGAAAGAAAAATCCCAATTAGTTTGAGTATGTAATAGGAACCAGAGTCTATGAAATCTTAGGAAGGAAGATAGGTAGATAGTATTATGTCCATTTTACAGATGTGGAAACTGAGGGTCAGAGAGACTAAATGATTTCTCCAAGGCCCTTTCCTGTCCCCACAATCCTCACACCCAGCCCTCTCTCCTGCCCGCAGCCACGAGCACCTTAACAAGCTGCTCTGCACCAACTCTTTTCTGTTTCTCCACCGGAGGGACTTTGCACAGTGCCAGGCACATAGTTGGCTCTCAGTAAATATTAATTATATACAATAAAAGTCAAGTCGATGGTTGCTCCAACTCTAAGTCATGTTAATTCATTGTTTTAATCACAATTTGGATTATAGAGAGAGCCAGGGAAGGCCCCTGAGATGCAGGTAGAGCAGAAATGCTGAAAATAACATGAACCAAACACTGGCCCGTTAATAAAGATAGTGAATGAAAGCGACAGAATAGTTCAGCTGCGTCCAATTTCAATTCCAGTGGCACAGCAATGAATCCCAAGAAAGAAGCCAACAATATTCTGGTACTAACAATATCATCTGGAAAACCAGACTCTTTCCATCACTAGCATCTCGATTTCCATCTCCCCTTTTTCTGCCTTCCAATCCTCTGTGCACACTAGCTCTCAGTGATGAAGCTCACCACTTGTATTATGTCATACCCCTGCTCGAGAGCCTTCAATGGCTCCCTATTTCCCTCTTCATGAAATCTGTACTGCCTGGCTGTCAGAGTCCTCCTCAGTCTGGCTTGGCCTTAATTCGACCCCATAGTTTCCCACTGCTCTCGAAAGGACTTCCTCCCTCCCCTTTAGTCAAGTTGGTCTCCTCACCCAATTCAGTATAGAATAGGAAATAGGGATGAAGATGAAATTTGGAACCAAAAAACCAAGGTGTGAGTCTCAGATCCATCATTTGATCTCTCTGAGCATAGTTGCTCATGCATAAAATGGAGGAGATAATAATTCTCACTTTGCAGGGTCAGTGTGGTGATTAAGTGGTGTAACGAATGTTAAAGTACACTACAAACTGTAGAGGGCTGAAGGGATGATAATTGTTCATATCTAGTCATGATTATTTCTCCTCCAGTGCTGCCTTTGATCTTGTGACTAACTTTACATTCTCCATGTCCTGCCCCAGTCAAACCCAACTCCAGCCCTGCCACACATAGAAAACCATGCCTGATAACTCCAGTCCTCCCTGACCATCACCTGTATGGCCTCACTTGTAAGTGAACAAGCATCTTGGTTTGTTCACTGTGTCTGGTGCATGTTAGCTTTGGAACTCCAAACTTACAGTTATTTACTCGTAGATAATATACAAAAATTCAGGTTGCTTACAATTAAAAAATAGATCCATTTATAATAGCAAAGCTCAAGATAAAAAGGAGGAGAAAATCAGAAACATCAATCAGGAGTATATTAGTTTGCTAGGACTGCTGTAAGAAAATACCATAGACTGGGTGGCTTAAACAGCAGAAATGTATTTTCTCACAGTTCTGGAGGCTGGAAGTCTAAGTTCAGATGCCAGTATGGTCGGTTTCTGGTGAGGGTTTTCTTCCCGGCTTGCAGACAGCCAACTTCTTGCTGAGTCCTCACATGGCAAAGAAAGAGAGAGCAAGCTGTCCATTGTCTCTTCTTACAAAGGCACTAATCCCATCGGGAGGACTCCACCCGCATTACCTCATCTAAACTTCTGCACTGGGTCGTTTCTCTCACTCTACTGGGTCCTCCTCAGAGCAGGGACTGGTGTTTTCTTGGCTCCATAGTCCTCATGGGAGGTGTTTGGCAAAATGTCTTTTTTGGTTTGGTTTTTATCTTTAATGAGTGACTATCAAAAGCCGCTCTTCCCAAAGACTCGGTCTTAGCTCAGTCTATGATATTTTGTTATAGCAGCTTAAGTGGCATAAACAACAAACATTTATTTCTCACAATTTTGAAGGCTGGGAAGTCCAAGATCAAGGCACTGGCAGATTTAGTGTCTGGCGAGGGCTCTGTTACTTGTTTGCAGAAGGTCATCTTTTTATTGTATCCTCACATGAAAGGGGGCTCTGGTCTCTTCCTCTTCTTATAAGGGCGTTAATCCCATCATGGGGCTCTA
>NW_007729599.1:107373-118553 GCF_000696425.1 Galeopterus variegatus
TTAACTAGCAATTGAACTTTTGTGAATTTATCTTAAGGAAATAAAATTTTAAAAAGTTTTATGCTTAAGTAGACTAAGAAAATCATAGTACATAAGTGATAAAAAAAATGCAGCCATTTGAAATGAAGTTAATGAGAAGTATATGTTACTAAAATGTTAAGTTACAAAAGATTAAAAATTGTATACATTGTACATACAATGATCATAACCATGTAAAAGCATGAATAAAAGGAAGAACAACATCAATTAATGAAAGTAGTTATCATCTTTCACCTCTTCTGTATTTTACCATTTTTTTCAATAAGCATATATAGGAAATAAAATAAAAATGAACTTCATTACATTATATATATTTATATATATATATATATAATTAGCTGTCCGTAGATCCTCGTACTTTAGATACCAGCCTGAAGGATAACAGAGCTGTCATTCTGTTACAAAAATTGAGGCATACTTACCACCTCCACCAGGTGAGGAGATACCGCACTTCTACCCAGAAGGAAACTTGCTGTTACTAGTTGGCAGGACCTACTTTTTTCTAAATGAGGAGATTTGGAAGTGACTAGACACTCTGGCCATCTGAGTTCAGCTGTAACCTCTCTGAGGGCAAGAGACAGATTCACTCCTTCTAATTACCCCCCAGTGCTTGATTGTAGCTTGTCACCTGTCAAGGGACCAACTAATTAGGTGTTGAATTGATTGGCTGATCTAATAATTTGTCCAGCTGGTTGACTAAGGACATCATAGGTACTCAATACATAGTTACCGAATGACTGGATGAATGGAGTAGATATCCTTTAACTTCTGACGGGGAAGAGAAAGAATGGAAACACTCCTATACTTGCTTCAAGGTCCTGCTTGCACTTTACTCCCTTGGGGGTCCCCTGCTGTACCACTTTGCCCTTGCTCCCCCCTGTGGTACAAATAATCCCTCCTGTCCCCCTCTCCCTACCCCCACACTCCCCTGTGACTGTGCACAGACCACTGCTGTATCGTTTAAGTCATTATCCCAGGCTTGATGCAATTTGCTTATTTGTCTGACTTCCTCACTTGACTCCAAGCTCCTTGGGACAAGGTGTTGCATATCGTTCATTTTAAAAAATCTGTCTCTAAGGTTATTAGCACAGAATGTAGGACATAGTCACTCAACATAACACATAATAGGAGCTCAGTAAATGTTTGTGAATGGAGGAACGGATGAAGGCAGGACAAGGAGTACCAATTAGCCACCTGGCCCCAGGCTTGGCACAGTCTCTGAGGGCATGAAGGAACCACAGGAAAATTAGCATAGCCCTTACTACACTTTATAGTAATCCATCATTTACTTGTTTCTCTTTCCTTATAGATTATAAACGCCATGAGGGCAGGAGCTGTGTCAGTCTTATTCACCCAAATGCCCTAGCAGCTCTCCATAAATTTCTGTAAAAGCAATAAATGGGTGGCAAGGGAACCCCAATTTTCAGTTTTGATTTACTCCAACTGTAATTACTAACTGAGCAAAAAAGCACATTCCATGTAGCATTGTGCAGCCCCATCCCTGCACTGCCCGTTCTTTTGCTCTTTTACTGAGAGCTAAGATCTGTTGGGAACTGACAGGAGTTTCCTCTCACAGCTAAAAATTACCCAGAGACTTTAGCAAGCCCCACAGCAGGTCCTCGACAAAAGAAGCCTCAAAGGAGAATGTTAATCCTCCCCAAGCAGGTGCCTGAGCAACAGGTAACAGAAACAATTCACCCTTGCAATCTCCTTGGAATCACGTGTATGTCTTTAAGCTTCCTTATACAAGAGGATTTCCTTAGAAAAGACAGGCAAACTATCAAAGAAATACAGAGAAGGAGGGAGGGAGGGAGAGAGAGAGAGAGATTCCCTGAAGTCTTGAGACAAAATCAGTTATGGTACATAGGGCTCTAACCCTATCCCTAATCCTTGCATTTTGCAAAAATGTGCCATAGGCTCTCCCTTGATCAGCTCTAGGTCAGCCAAGGTCTTAGTTATAAAGAAATACACAAATATATGGAGCTCTGGGCCTCTCCCTCAAGAACAGTCTTCCTTGCTCACTTGTGCATTCACTGTCTTCAGCTCTCCCTGGAAACATCCTTTTTGATGTAGCAGCCTAAAGCCTCCCCAAGAGGACATTCACCAACTTCAGCATATCTGAGAATGAACAGGCAGATAGATTCCCAGGATCTATTCCAGAGACCCTGATTCAGTAGGTTTAAGATGGAAGCCTGGGAATCTACATTTTAACAAACTCCCTGCTATGGGTTGAATTGTGTTTCCCCAAAATTCATATGTTGAAGTCCTGACTCCCAATGATATGGTATTTGGAGATGAAACCTTTGGGAGGTAACTAGTATAAATGAGGTCATGAAGGAAGAGACCTCAGGCTGGGATTAGTTCCTGTAAGAAGAGATGCTAGAGATCTTTCTCTTTGCTCTCAAGCACCCAGGAAAGGCCATGTGAGGACACAACCAGAAGGCAGCTGTCTGCAAGTCAGGGAGAGAGCCCTCACTGGACAGACACTGACCCTGCTGGCACCTTGCTCTTGGATTTCCAGGCTCCAGAATTGTGAAACAATAAATTGCTGTTGTTTAAGCTACTCAGTCCATGGTATTCAGCTTTGGCATCCAAAACTGACTAAGACGCTCCCACAGGTAGTTCTGATGTAAGTGCCTAAGGCCTATTCTTTGATAACCACTATTCTGGATTCAGGATAAAACTCTCCTCCCTGGCCACTGGTTGAGCTCTCTTCCTTCACATGACTCTCTCAGCCCCCTGGACAGACCTCTCCTTGGGCACAAGTCCCATGAGTGTCACTGACCTGTGACATTGTCTTTTCTTCCCCAGTGTATCACACAGTACACAGCCTACAGCCGGCATTCAGAAAATGTCTGCTGAATCCATGAATGAATGAGTGAACAAATGAATAGGTTTAAATCACATGGAATACTTCCCTTTCAGTTCTTCCAACTGTAACTTGAGGAAACTATGACTTGCTATTCAAGGTTACTTTCCATTCTTCCTGTGTTTGTGGGATTCTTTCAGTCATTGCCTGGGAATCCAACAGCAGTGGTGACAAGCGGTTCCTAATTACAACAGAGGTCCTCCAGTTAACTAAAGCCAGAGAAGATCATTGTCTAATCAAAGACATCTGCAAGTGTGGCTGCTCTGGTACCCATGCTGCAGGAGTAGTGCCAGAACCTTTCCTTCCCTGCACAAAAGCCCTGGTCAGCCAGGTCAGAGCTGGGAGAAGGTGAGAGCAGATTGTTTACTCTTCTCCACCCCCATCCCCAGGTAGGGAGATTAATGGTGAATATGGAATTAAGACACAATAAGCCCCTTGGTTCTTTTTCCATTCATATCTTCCATTCTTAAGGCTGAAAAAAAAAGACCCCTTCCCCTCCTCATGCAAGACTGCCCCAGGCTTAATGGGAGCCTTAAGCTGCTGTCATTGGATGTGTTGTAAGCACAGTGACAATGATCAGGTTAGGTGTTTAGAACAGTATGATGTAAGTGGGCTTGTGATGAAAGAGTCGCTGACAGACAGTGCAACCTGACACCATGAGAACAGCTCAGGCTATGAGGTCATTTGGTCCAACAGGTAGGCCATTCTGTTTTCTTAGCCCTGACATTCGATGCCCCACCAGTTATTCAATAACCAGAAATGAGGCGGGTTCCTACAAATTCCTGAATCTCCATGCGGATGGAGAGGGAGGCGCCATGCTTCCCGTCTGCCAGACTATGGGTTTGAACAAGGGCACCCAAGGAGAAGCCAGGGCTGGAAATCTGCCACCAGAAGGATGGGTCGATGGAACAAGACACAAGAAACATAGTAAGAGGCAAGAGGCATCGTTTCCGCAAAGAGGTGAAAAGTGTTTCTGCAACCCATTTAATTCTGCATCAGGCCCTGCTCCTGCAGGGGAAAGTGAAACTCACCCCCCGCTAGACTAAGTGTTCAAACTCTCACATTAAATGAAGTACCAATTCTCACCAAATTTACTTTTAAAAAGATTGGGGAAAAGAGGGAGTTGGCAGAGCTTTTTTCTGTTTGTTTGGGGAGGGAGGCTACTCTCACATTAAATGAAGTACCAATTCTCACCAAATTTACTTTTTAAAAGATTGGGGAAAAGAGGGAGTTGGCAGAGCTTTTTTCTGTTTGTTTGGGGAGGGAGGCTGTTTATTTTACTACCCAATATATGCCACACTTATGACCCAACATGCAAAGATATTACATATTAAACACTTGAAATATTTTGATGAGAGACTGTAATTAATACTTCAAAAAACTAAATTCAAGCCAAACACTTTCTTTTGAACATTTCATAGAAGTTAAAGGAAAAAGAGGTTACAGATTTTTTTAAGCATAATATTACATTGGGGGTGATGCATTAGTTTCCCTGGGCTGCCATAACAAGTACCACACACCAAGTGGCTTACAACAACAAAAATGTATTGTCTCATGGCTGTGGAGGCTAGAAGTCCTAAATCAAGGTGTCAGCAGGGCCGTGCTCCCTCTGAAACCCGTGGGGAGAGTTCTTCCTCGCCTCTTCCCAGTTTCTGATCTTTGCCAGCAATCCTTGGTGTTCCTTGGCCAGCAGTTGCATCACTCCAATTTCTGCCTCACGGTCACATGGTGTTCTCCTCTCGTGTATCTGTCTCTGTGCCTCTTCTCTTTTTATGACACCAGTCACTGAATTAAGGGCCCACCCTATCCCATTATCACTTTATTTTATCAAATTACATCTGCAACAACCTTATTTCTAAACAAGGTCACATTCTGAGGTACTAAGTGTGAGGACTGAATATCTTTTTAGGGGACACAATTCAACCCCTAATAGGCAACAACCCTTAACAGCTATAATCAGTCCAACTCATAAAAGGAAAACACAGAGCCCACAGCCTCCACCTACACCCTTTCACATCAGCAAAGCTACTCCCAAAGAAAGGAACAAGCCATTTATTCATCAGTTCTTTCAGCGGATATTTACTAAGCACCTACTAAGTGTTCTAGTTATGCTGGCTGCAGGTAAGAGAGAGAAGGCAAGTTTCCTGTTACTAGTGAAGAATGTCAGAAGACACTGTGCCATTTTGTGATTCTTGGCTCACCCATCTCCTGCCCACCCTACTGAAGTGTGAGCAGTGTGAGGGCCAGGCACCTTGTTCCAGGCAGCCTTTGCAATAGATCTCACATACGCATAATTATCTGTGGAAGCGGGTTCCAAGGAACCTTTGATGTGTTACCTTGTTTCTGTTGCTTATAACAAAATACACAGAACTAGGTGATTTATAAGAAAACAAAATTTATTGTTTACAGTTTCAGAGGCTGGGGAGCCCAAAGTCCAGGGAACCCAGATGGTGGGGGTCTTGGTGGTGGCAACAGTGACCCAGGGGTCTCACATGGCAGAAAATGGCACAGCAGAAAGAAACTAACCTCTCATGTGCTCTCCTTTTAAAGCCCTCAGAACCATGTCCCTGACCACCATTTTTAATCCATTCCTTATAGTATAGTCCTAGAATCTAATCACCTCTTCAAGGCCCCACCTTTCAATTCCGTAACAAGATTTTTCCCCTTTTGACACTGTCACAGTGGGGACTAGGTTTTGGGGGGGACATAAAACCCAAGGCATTCCACCCCTGGCCCCCCAAAACTTATGTCCTTTTCACACACAAATACATTCATTTCATCCCCAAAGTCTTAACTTGTTTCAACTAAAAAGTCTAAAGTTCAATGTCCCATCTGTGAAATTCAAAACAAGTTATCTACTTCCAAGATACCATGGTAGGACAAGCATAGGATACATATTCCCATTTAAAAAGGGAAAAATAGGTCAAAAGAAAGGGGTAACAGGTCCCAAACAAGTACAAAATCCACCAGGGCAGGTATCAAATCTCACAGCTGGTGAATCACATACCTTGACTCTGTTTGACATCCTCTGCATGCTAGTGCAGGAATTGAATCTTGGAATTGGGTCTCGGGCAGCTCCACTCCTATGGCTTTCCTGGTCTCAGCTGATGCTTTAGCTCTCTCAGGTTGTTGTTCCACTCTGGTAGCTCTACAATTCTGGGGTCTTCGTGGTGGTACCGCTCCCACAGCTCCACTAGACATGGTGCTGATGGAGTTTCTCTGCTGCAACTCTGACCCCACATTTCCACTTGGCATTGCTCTAGCCAAGGCTCTACACAGTGAGTCTGCCTCTGTGACAGATCTCTTCCTGGGCCTCCAAGCTTTTCCATACATCCTTTGAAATCAGGGTGGAGGATTCCTAGCCTTCACAGCTCTGGCATTCAGAGAGCCTGCAGACCTAATACCAGGTAAATGCCACCAAGGTTTCTGGCTTGTGTTTTCCAAAGCTGCAGGTCCAGCCACACCTGGGGACAATTTTAGTACAACTGGAGCAGCCAAAGCAGCTGGGGTGCTGGTGCTGGAAGCAGCTTCCCGAGGTGGCTCTGGGAAGTGACCCGTGGAGGGTGCCTCAGGCTTGTTCCCCGAGACCATTCTGTCTATGTAGGCCTTCAAGCCTGTCATGGAAGATGCAGCCCCCAAGATCTTTGAAATGCCTTCAAGGTCTTTCTTCCCTTCTCATTTTTTTTTTTTTTTTTTTTTTTTTTTTTTGTCTTTTTTCGCCAGAGCTGTGAAGGCTAGGAGTCCTCCACCTATTGCAAGCCTTCACATCCTCCTGGCAGAACCATTTGGCCTATTGCAAGCCTTCACATCCTCCTGGCAGAACCATTTGGCCTATTGCAAGCCTTCACATCCTCCTGGCAGAACCATTTGGCCTATTGCAAGCCTTCACATCCTCCTGGCAGAACCATTTGGCCTATTGCAAGCCTTCACATCCTCCTGGCAGAACCATTTGGCCTATTGCAAGCCTTCACATCCTCCTGGCAGAACCATTTGGCCTATTGCAAGCCTTCACATCCTCCTGGCAGAACCATTTGGCCTATTGCAAGCCTTCACATCCTCCTGGCAGAACCATTTGGCCTATTGCAAGCCTTCACATCCTCCTGGCAGAACCATTTGGCCTATTGCAAGCCTTCACATCCTCCTGGCAGAACCATTTGGCCTATTGCAAGCCTTCACATCCTCCTGGCAGAACCATTTGGCCTATTGCAAGCCTTCACATCCTCCTGGCAGAACCATTTGGCCTATTGCAAGCCTTCACATCCTCCTGGCAGAACCATTTGGCCTATTGCAAGCCTTCACATCCTCCTGGCAGAACCATTTGGCCTATTGCAAGCCTTCACATCCTCCTGGCAGAACCATTTGGCCTATTGCAAGCCTTCACATCCTCCTGGCAGAACCATTTGGCCTATTGCAAGCCTTCACATCCTCCTGGCAGAACCATTTGGCCTATTGCAAGCCTTCACATCCTCCTGGCAGAACCATTTGGCCTATTGCAAGCCTTCACATCCTCCTGGCAGAACCATTTGGCCTATTGCAAGCCTTCACATCCTCCTGGCAGAACCATTTGGCCTATTGCAAGCCTTCACATCCTCCTGGCAGAACCATTTGGCCTATTGCAAGCCTTCACATCCTCCTGGCAGAACCATTTGGCCTATTGCAAGCCTTCACATCCTCCTGGCAGAACCATTTGGCCTATTGCAAGCCTTCACATCCTCCTGGCAGAACCATTTGGCCTATTGCAAGCCTTCACATCCTCCTGGCAGAACCATTTGGCCTATTGCAAGCCTTCACATCCTCCTGGCAGAACCATTTGGCCTATTGCAAGCCTTCACATCCTCCTGGCAGAACCATTTGGCCTATTGCAAGCCTTCACATCCTCCTGGCAGAACCATTTGGCCTATTGCAAGCCTTCACATCCTCCTGGCAGAACCATTTGGCCTATTGCAAGCCTTCACATCCTCCTGGCAGAACCATTTGGCCTATTGCAAGCCTTCACATCCTCCTGGCAGAACCATTTGGCCTATTGCAAGCCTTCACATCCTCCTGGCAGAACCATTTGGCCTATTGCAAGCCTTCACATCCTCCTGGCAGAACCATTTGGCCTTAAAAAAAAAAATCTAATCTTGCCTCAATAAAAATGACACCATGTCACTGCAATCAGCAGGGGAAAGGCTTGAAAGTTGCTGGCAGTGGCCCAGCAGAGTTCAGGGGTTATGTTGGCTGTGCTAAATTCCCACGGGAAAGGTAGACGGAGAGTACTGCCTCTCAGGTGAGCCTCTGAGGTCTGTCAGGTACAAGGAGGAGTTGGGGCGGGGGGAGAGAAAGCTCCCCCTGACATCTCTGCAGTCTCCAGCACTGCTACATAGCAGCTCAGTACTGGCTCCTCTGCCCCTTCTCTCCCCGCTGCCTTTCTTCCTGAAGTAGCTTTTGGCTGTACTTCTCCCTCCTGCTGGCTGACTTTGAGGGAGGGACCAACCTGGAAAATCTCAACAACAACAAATCTCCCTGTGAGGGAACAGACCCAGAGCCAAGGAAGGTGGCATTCCGATGCCCCAATTCCACTTGAGTGTGGTGTCCTTGCAATCTCACCCCTATGTGGTCTAAGCCAAAGACGACAATAACAATGGCAGGTTGACCATGCTGCAGCTGGCCACTCTGCATGGGAGCTGCTTTAGCTCTGTGAAATGCAGAGCTGGGAACTGGTTTTCACAGGGCCTCAGTTTATTTTCAATTGGTAGTTACTGTCTGCTGCCAGCCAGTGACTGCTCATTAGCAATCCCTGGATAGGTATGTAAGGGACAGGTAAGAGTTCCCACCTCTGGGACAGGGGCCACAGATGGAAGGGTTACTTTTTAGGATCTATCCTTTTGTACTGTTTGACATTTTTAAATATGTGCATTTGTTTTAAATTAAATCAATCAGTGGATAAAAAGAGAGAAATCTATTAGCAGCAAATGAACCCTCAATGATGTCTGCGTCTCTGTCACCCTCATCTGCCTTCGCAAACTGTGATATACAGCCCCCGTGTAGAGGGATAGTGGCCCAACAAGAAGAAACCGGGAATTTCTATTTCACTAGGAGGATTGGGCAGAAGGAGAGGCAGAAACATTTTCATATTAAAGTAAAACTGAATATATGTGGAGTATAATGCAAAATAAACTTGGATGAGTAAGAGGAAAGATGATATTTTCATTCTTACAATGTGCCATATACCAACAAGCCAACCACTGAGCTGATAGAGCACTTGGTTGGTTCTTGTCTTTAAGGGGCTCTGAGGCCACAGAGGTGTCTGCCTCTAGAGGCTGCGGTCATGAAGCAGAGTCTAGTTACTGTCCGTGATCTAGAGGGCAGGTGTTCAGAGAACTGGACTGGGGGTTGAAGGAGCTGAGCCTTGGGGGGTGGGAAGGACCTTGTCTGGCTGAGGGAACTAAGAGGCGGAGGACTGTAGGAGCAAATGTTGGTGGTAGGTTGGCTGAGTGGAAGGTTGGTCCTGCGATAGAGAGAAGCATATGGTGCAGTGAAGAGGTAAGGAAGGATCACAGAGCTTACACTCAACGTGGCGGACGAGTGCGGCTCAGACTTGCTCCTTTGCCCCTCTGTAAGGTGGAGGAGAGAGGGTACACACCTGGGGGTCCAGGAGGCCGCAGGGCACACAGGAAACTTTTCTCAGCAGTGTTAGTCCTTCTTTTACAATACACCCCAAATTCAACCCCCTCTTTTCTACCATTCTGGTCCAAGTGCCTTCATCTCTCATCTAATGAATGTCATAGTTTTTTAACTGGTCTCCTTGCTGCCATCCTTGCCTACCATAGAGAAGCCAAAGTGCTCTTTTAAAAGATGGAGCATATCATGTGACCCTTTGTTCAAAACTTTGTAATGGTTCCTGCCTCCCTGACAGTTACTGACAGCGAGGTCCTTGGAGGCCCGCACCATCCAGCCCAGTCGCTCTTTGCTTCATCTTGTGCTCCCGCCCCTGTCCCTTCCTCACTTCACTCCAGTCACTCTGCCCTCCTGGTCCTGCCTCAGCCTTTGCACTTGCTGTTCCCATGTTCTAGAAAGCTCTCCCTCAGGAAGCTCTAAATCTTCTCTCTAAAGCCTTTCCTGAGCATGCAACTTTAACCTGCATCCACCCAGCATGTCACTCTTCCTCTCCCCCACGATTTCTCTCTATAGTATTAGTCATCTTTTCACATCTTATCTAACCCATTTACTTATTTTACTTATCTATGTCCTCATCTAAAATGTCAGCTCCAAAGAATATGGATTTGTATTTCTACTTTATTAGAATGCAATGTCAGGCAACTGTTCCTTAAGAAGAGTTCCAACTAATAAATGTAGAAGGAAGGAGGGAAATAAAAAATTACCACTCGATCATCTCAGTAATAATTGCCACATGAAAGATACTTTAATGGATTCTAAATTTGTGTGTGTGTGTGTGTGTGCGTGTGTGTATGTTTTGTTGTTGGCCAGTACAGGGAACCAAACCTTTGACTTTGGTGTTACAAGGCTGTGCTCTAACCAACTGAGCTAACCGGCCAGCCCATGGATTCTAAATTTAGTGGACAGAATAGACTATCCTGGCAGAAAACCATCTTAACCAAGTGATCATGGTTGACATCAGCAGTGAAATAAAGTGACATCATGGACCTCCAGATACGATGCCCTGGGAAGGACACATCATCTCTGTGATAATCCTTCCCAATAATGCATGCCCTCAATATAATTATTTTTTAAAAATTAGACAAACCCCCCCCCCAAAAAAAATTAGACAAACCCAAATGGAGGTATACTCTACTAAATAACTGGCTAGTGCTCTCAAAAGTGTCATGAGAGGTGAGGAAATACTGCAGAATTGTCACAAAGTGAAGGAGCCTAAGAAGACATGACCTCTAAATGCACCGTGGAATGATGATGGGGATCCCACAAAAGAAAAAAAAAAGACATGAGTAGAAAAAATAGTGAAATTTTAATCAAGTCTGTAGTTTATAGTATTGTACCAAGATTATTTTCTTAGTTTTGATCATTTTTCTATGGTTACATGAGATGTTAATATAAGGGAAAGCTAGTTAAATGGTATAAGAGACTTTTCAACTTATTTTTTTCAACTTCTCTCTAGGTCTAAAATTATTTCCAAATAAGACATTTTTGAAAAAGGATCATCAGAGGTAACTATAAATTTGTCAGTCTTCTTTGACTGACCTGTAGGCTTTGGGCAGAGAGGAGGGGAAATAGTCTAGGATTTACCATTATTAAAAGTAGAATGTGTGGGCCG
>NW_007729599.1:119308-123327 GCF_000696425.1 Galeopterus variegatus
AAAAAGACAAAAAAAGGAAAAAAAAAAAAAAGTAGGATGTGGTAGAAGAGTCTACTAGTTAGTTGTTCAAGTAACAAACCTGGGTATCACCTCTGAACCCCTCCTTCTCTGTTGTGGTCCAAGTCAGCCACCAATGCCTGTCAGGTCTCTTAATCTCTTAAATACATTCGCCTCTCCAGCCCCCCAGCCCCACCTTAAGGCAGGCCCCCATCTTCCCATCTGGATTACTGCCAGAGCCTCCCTCAAATAGGATGAAAACAGAAGAGGGCGGAGGGTAAAACTCGAGGGAAGGGGTGCCCCATAAAGACATATACAGAGACTCCCTTGCAAATGACTAGCATGGAGACACCTATGGAGACACGTAGGAGTGAAAACAAATGCACGTGACATGGAAAACTGGGTGAAGAGTTGCCTTGAACGTATCAAGTGAAAGGAAAAATCTATAAAATTCAAAACCCTTGTCTTTATCATTCTACACACCTTTATTCTATGAGAGAAAGAGGTGGACCCCATGCAAAAAAAAGACTGAGACCCCACCTTATCTCCAGTTTCTACTCAAAGAACTCAGCATATTTGGGTGTTATTTTATCTCCCCCTTTCATTTATTGTCTCAGGGTAAACACTTGTGATTCATAATGCCTTAAGAGTGAATCAGTATTCTCCTGTTCAAACCAGTAGAGGCTACATCAAACAATAGCCCACAAGGTATTATTAATCATTAAATAGGCACACACATGAACACTTAGGCAAGGGAGCCATTTTTCTTTTCTTTCTCGTCTTTTTTTTTTTTTTTAAGGAAACTAACAAAGCACAAACCTTGACTTCGACCTATTCAGAAAAAAAGTGTATTTTTTTTTTTTAATCATTAAAAACTTAGTCAAATTCAAGGCTAAAAGGGCAATTATTTCTGCTGGGAAGGGGCTCCTTCCCTTGGGCTCTTCCTTCAGCCACTAAACAATGGTTTGGATTTCAAATTGTAGCACTTGCTTTTTCCAAATTCACACAGCCAAGACAAATGGATGTTCTCAGTCATGGTCAGAGACGCATGCAAGAGTGCATGGTAGGATTACTATGCTGTGGCCACATCTGGGTGCAAACTGACAAGTAGGGAAGCCCAGACCACACCTGCTCAATCAAAGAAGAAAGGAAGTCATGTCAAATACACTTAAGCACAGCCATCGTGGGGCCTCCTCCTCCTCCTCCCTTCTCCTCCACACACTGAGTAGGTCCTCTAGGTTCAAGCATGGGACCCTTCCCTCAATGGCATCCCTTCCCACAGACACGGAGGAGCTAAAACGTTAGTGATTTTTCAATATTTCCTCTCACTTCCCCTCAGGAAGCATCTCTGATGACAAGAGAGCTGAATGGACAGATGAACAATCTAGCACATATGCTCACAGGCCTACAGAACTAGGATGGTCATGTGTCCCAGTTTACACCAGTTGTCCTGACATAATTTTTACTAACACTACATCACCCTCTCACAAGTGTCCCAGTTTGGACCACAAATTATACGGTTACCTACCTGGAACGGAAGCAGGAAGGGTCTTGAGCACTGCTCTTCTCCACCAATCTTATCTCATATAAGTGAGACTGGGATCCAGGGTGGGTCTTCCCATGTTTACTCTTCTAGTTGTGCCACTCCACAGCCAGTCCCATGCCTTCCTGTCTCCTTGGGAGAGGGGGATGAGGAAAGGTCATCCACACATCCTGCATGCCAGTCATATTGACACCCAATGCCCTTGCCTCCATTCACATCTCTCCTTTCTGTGGGCCTGAGGCTCACGTCAATTATTCAAGGCAGGGCCGCACCAAGCTCTGCCTCTGCCTGCACACAGAGCTGCAACCGCAGTGCTGAGTGGTAGAGACCCTCCTCCCAGGAAAAGGAGGAGTCAGATAACTTTTTAAGGTTTCTCCCGGCCCTGGGGGGTGGGGGGGCTTGTGATTCATAAAAGACTTTCTGAAGCTTTTGGTTTGTTAAATATACTCATGAACCAACTTACCACAGTGGTTGTCCATCCATTTCTTTGAGAATATTGACACATCGTGAATTTTTCTGAGATGAATGAAAGTACCTATCTTATGTATCATAGATACATAAACAGTAATAGTAAAAGTAGCTAAGAACTTATATTTACAATATGCCAGGCTCTGTTCTAAGCACATTACATATATTAGTCCTCCTAACAATCCTATAAGATAGGTACTATGGTATCTCCCCATTAAACAGGAAAATAAATTGAAGCACAGAATTATTATGTCACACAGCTAGAAAACAAACAAGCTAGAACATGAACCAGATAGTCTGGCTCCAGAATTTGCTTTTCAGCCACCCTGCTATACTCTTTTTCCTGAACATACATGTAGATGAATGTCTAGCCTTCCTAACAGAAATAATCACCAGGTCTGTCAAATCTCAGCTGTAAAACACTTGAAGTTCACAGAGGAAGGTACTATTTAAATATAAGAGGATATTTCATCTTGACTTTATAGCCCCCTTTATCAATATCATGCAGCATCGTAAAACAACAGGTGTGTTGGGGTGCTCTGTAAAAACAGGTGTTTTTGTGTGCTCTATTTACACTTGGTTAACCCCATGTGTCTGGACATAAGTACCATTTAGTCTGTCTCAGTTAGACAGACTCCTCCATGGGGATCCGGCATGAAAAGAGAGGTGCAAGAGCAGAATGAAAGGTGAGTTGTGGTCCCAGCTCAGGACCATTTGCTGGGCTTGTATACCCACCTGGGTGACTGCCCACCAGACTCACCTGTCCCAGGTGTCTTCCTCACTTTCTCTTCCAATCTTCCAGAAAACCAGTGATCTGCTTATTGGCCTTTTTTCTCTTTCCATCTGCTGCCCCATGGTGAAACCTGCCTGCTTAAATCTTACTTATTAACTATCCATAGATATGGCAGACTGCGATTATAGTAGAATTGTTTGGGAGCTCAATATCTCGCTTCTTCCCACGTACCTTACCCTGGGAATTGCTTTGTACTTGCATATTGCCATGTGGTGGTGTGTCTTTAATAACCGCCAATAAAGATAGGCCTGGGAAAATATGAACAGCCAGACTCCTCTAAATTCACCCGACAGCAACAGAGTGGAGCTGTCTGCAGGGGTATCCCAGCTGCCCAGAGGGGGCCGCCAGGGGTCAAAGGAAACCCCCCCCCCCTTTGAATCAATAGCCAAAGAAAAATTTTAAAAATATTTTGACCTTCCAAGCGTTCCTTGAATTAGCAATAACACCTACTTCCTTATGTCCAAGTTCATTCATGCATTTATTCTCGAAATATTTGTGGGTGCCTACTCTGTGAAAGGTATTCTGCCAAACATTGTGAGTTTTGTAGCTTTTTATTAGAAAAACAATAGAGATGAAGAAGGTGGGAAGTGAAGGGGCAATTTTTATAATATAGACCTGGGATGTCACCATTACACATGCCTGAATAGCATTTGAATAGCAGCCAAGGATGGAAGTAATTGTCAAAATAGTGTGTAAATATGCCTTACACATATCAGGCGCTCAAAAATATTTATTGAATGGAATTAAGTTAAAGAGACAATTGGAAATTGGACTGTATTTTCTGACTACCATCAACAGCAGGTTCACTCGATACAAAGAAAACATCCTGCGACTCTACTCCTCCATCCAGGTGATAGGTAGTTCTAGACATCAGGTCTAGGTCTGCTCTAGGTACCAGGACTTTGAGGGCAGGTGAGAAGGGTGTAGAGGGTTGAATAGCCACCCAGGACAAGGAGATCAAATGCTTGCACTCGAGTCACTGGGCCCTACATGACTGTGGGAGCCTACTGAGATAAAGGCCACAGCTGGATACGTGTATGTTACCCACAGCTTGGCAACCTCCTCCAGGAGCCAGCAATGCACCAGGACTTTATCAAGAGACCTCCTGTCAGGTCAGTCCAGCCTGACACACACCAGCCTGTTACCAGAGAGCTCTCTCTCCCTGGTTTCTCTCAGATTTCAGCCAAGGCTGGTCTGTGGAAGTCCAACTGACCAAAA
>NW_007729599.1:123875-125764 GCF_000696425.1 Galeopterus variegatus
AAAAGAGACTCCTCTTCCCTACTTCACACAACATCTATATACTGAGTAGGACTGAGGAAATCCAAAATGAACTCCATTGTTGGAGTTGCCCACAGTGGTCAAGGAACTACATAGATTAACGCTTGGTCCTTTCCCTGGTGCTCTGAGGATTTGGTGTGCTGCCTCCGCCTTTGTTCTGAGCCACCCCACCATCTCCTCCTCTGGATTGCCACCCTCAGACTGGCTACAGAGCAGAATGCAGTCTCCCCATTGTCCTAGTTCCCTGTCATCGCCCCCAAACAATCCCACAAACTTTCCCAGTCTATGGGATTTTATGTTATACCTATAGCAATACAGACAGCATAGAACAAAACAACAGACTAATGAGAAGTGATATAGGTTCCAGAATTCTACAAGGGCCCTCAATCGCAAACCTGGTCTTCCTTTCTGAGATCTTCCCAAGAAGCCTTTCAGAAGGAACTGGATGCTGAACTAAGCAGCTCTATCTTCAACTCAGGGGAGACTAGGCTGTCACCTCTTTGTATCATTTCCAGAACCTGCTCAGTTATCTTCTTGGTAAGTGGGGTTCCTTCCCCTCCTGTTTCCCTTCTGGCTTTCCTCCACAAGAAGGGACCATCCCTCCTTGTTCCTTCCCCCAAAAATGTGTCCTCTGGATTATTGGCATTCTATATCAAATTCCAGTTTCTGGAAATCTTATTTTTGTTCATGGCTCTCCCTGAGAAAGAAAAGGAGTCTCTAAGCTCCTTGCCCTGCCTTGTCTCTCTAGAGATACTATTTTCCAGAAAGCCTATCCCACGTCCTATGCCCCCAACAAACCATGGTCCATCCAAATGTCTCCTTCACTGACCCCATAAATCCTCTTTCTCCCTGGGCTGCCCACAAAGTCCTTCCAATGAAGATAGTCTAGATCACAAGGCTATATACAAAGACAAAAAGCTATAATAGACTCAGAAGTGCCTTGTCAACTGTCAAGTACTACGAGTAGGCGGACAGGTACCACCAACTCTGTGGAAGAGACCGAAGGGTCCCAACCATGCTAGAACCCACCAGAGTGTTAAGTTGCAGCTGTGATGGCTGCCTGAACCATCTTCTCTTGTTCTCTAAGCCTGTCATCTAAAGAGAAAATATACATGTCACATGGAAACGTCATCTCTTGACCACTTGCAAAATCGACTACTTTTCCCACCTCTCCCTAAATGTGAAGTCAGCCAGCAACTCCATGTCTCTGTGCTCTAACCCCTCCACTGTGCTCCTGGTGTCATGTCTTCTTTGGCCCTGAGATAAAAGTTTAGCATCGATGGAGCACAGATTCAGGAGCTGGAACTATGCTTTCCCCATCTTCCTTTTAGAACACAAATAAGGAAAACAGGTCAGTGATTATAAGGAAGAAGGTACGACATGTGGCTTGGCTCAGTTGGTTGACTGAAAAGCAGGCCACCTATTCTCTGTGGCCCCTGCAAAAGGTTTCCTTTCTCCTGAAACTGAGTAATCAAGATCCCTTCTTTTCCAGAGAATATAGGGTGATGAGCAAATCCGAGAATCACAGTGCAGCAAACCTAGAATTAAACTGTGTTCTGTGACACTACCAAAGCTACTCACCAGCAGATAGCTCAATTTTTCAGCTGTAAAATTCATCTTTGTTGTAATTTTATCACTGACTATAGATGATACTTTATTTCTCATATGGAGGTACACTGTGGAGAGTTCCTAGACTGGAGGGCAGGAAACATGAGCCTAATTCTGGCATTGCTATTCCCTCTCTGGGGAAGCTGTTTGACCCTGCACAAGTCACTTCTTCCTGGGCTCAGGATCCCCATCCATTAAATAAGTTTCCCCATCCATTAAATAAGTGGGCCAATTCACTGACCTCTTGGGTCCCTTCCCCTCTC
>NW_007729599.1:126616-127108 GCF_000696425.1 Galeopterus variegatus
TGTTTGTTTGTTTGTTTGTTTGTTTTGTGATTGTTAGAGAAATTTGGTCTGATGTCATAATTTGAGCAGTTTATTAGCAAGTCAAATAAATTTATGCACTGGGTTTAAAGGGGATAGGCTTCACCCCACATTCCTGAGCCTTCTGGAAGCCCCTGGGTCTTTCCCCACGTTCCAACCCTAGCACAGCTCTGAGCCTTTCATGCACAAGTGTACAAGTTAGCATCCCTGTGATCCCTCTTGAATGCTTCCTTCACCCCTGGGCTTGCAGTTGAAGCCCTGCTCAGAGGTTAGCTAGGAGCACATGTAGACCCTTCCCACCGCTGCTGCTATGCCCGGGCCAAATGTGTGAGTTAAGCTATTTCAGGGTGCCCCACCCCCACCCTACTGGGAAAGGCTTTCTTGGCAACCAACCTCTTTCAGAGCCCATTAGAAAAGTGCACATTCCCTTGGTCTCACTGGCTCCAATCGAGTGTTGGGGGGGTGCGGGGGGGG
>NW_007729599.1:127679-132097 GCF_000696425.1 Galeopterus variegatus
CTTCCCACCGCTGCTGCTATGCCCGGGCCAAATGTGTGAGTTAAGCTATTCCAGGGTGCCCCACCCCCACCCTACTGGGAAAGGCTTTCTTGGCAACCAACCTCTTTCAGAGCCCATTAGAAAAATGCACATTCCCTTGGTCTCACTGGCTCCAATCGAGTGTTGGGGGGGTGCGGGGGGGGAGCATTACAGGCTGCTATTAGCCAATGTTAAAAGCTTCTGTTTTCTGCCCCCACCCCCAGTTTGCAATGTAAGGTCCCAGCTTGGCCAGGAATCAACCAGGCATTTTGTTCAAAAGTAGCAACTTATTTTTATCAAAGATGGAATGCAGAGCTACAGTTGTTTCTAATGCCTCTGCATGGCAACCAAAGCTCTTGCTCCAACCATTCCTGAGTCTTTTTCTCTGCAGACACTGTGCTTTCTTGCCTATCTTTTTTCCTTCCAAAAATTGGGGGCAGAGCTGCTCAAGTACCTCAGAATAAAGAGAAGAAAAAGTCGTAGAAATTCGAAGTATCTTCATTAATGTACCTATTTTAAATGCAGGCTTTGGTGGTGAGCACAACTCTATAAACCCCATCCCAAAACTACCCAAGGACCATAGCACTGTGGTGTGGTGGAAGGAGCTTTGAGTTGGCTTCTGCCCCCACCCCACTCCACACCCCACCACACACCCCCTTACACCAGCCTTACATTGCTGTGGACTGTTGAGCAAGTCCCTTTCCCTCTCTGGGGCTTAGAGTACCCACTAATAAGCGGTGATTGCCTAGATCAGCTTTCCTTATCCTTTTTTGGTCCCCAAAAACTTTGCAATTCTGCTGAAAGCTGTGGACCCACTCCTCAGGAAAAAATGGTGCACTTCCTCATGCATTTGCAAAGTATCTATTAAGCTCCTGCTAAATATGCATATATAGACACAATTTGGAATTCCAGTTCAGGGGCCTTATAGGCTCCCTGGGGATGAACGCCCAGGTTAAAAAAAAAAAAAATTCTGGTTATGAATTCCGTGATAAGTATATTCAGACTCTTATCTAGAAAGACAAGAATATATGATTCTAGTAAAGGATCATAAAATGACCAGTCAGGCAGAGGCCAGAAGACTCAGGCAGCAAGGTGGCCATTAAGAAGGTGATCTCTAGCTCCCCTCCCCTTCCCAGTGCCCCCACCCAGCACGTGCAGGCAAACATGCATGCACAACAGCCTGGAATGTGCTGTTTCTGGGCACTCAGACTGCAGGCAGCTGGCTGCAGCCCTGCAGAGACAACAAACATGACTCTTCTATCCTGGGCTTTATTTTTCTCACGGTCTCTGAAAGGGGTGCGATCAGGTGATATGTGTGGGACTGCTGCCTGTACAGGTGCGGAGCAGGTACTGAGGGGAGGAGAAAATCCACCCTGTGTGTACTTACTCAAGGCTCTTTCAATAGCCCTCCCAGGATAGCTCTTGGCAAGCAGCTACCACGTCTCTGGCAGGCTGGAGGGAATCTGAGTGTGAGAAAGTCAGTCAAGCGGAGGAAACGAGGAAGCGAGGAAGCGGGGGAAAAAAAAGCTTCAAGTCCTCAGGCAAAATACCTTTTTCTTCTTCTCTAGCTCTCTCCTTTCTGTAGCTTTAAACCAAACCCACAAACCATTCCAATACCTAGGAGACAAAGGGGAGTCTCACTAGAAATGCTGTTATTTGTTTTATGGTTTAAAAGCAAACAGGTGATGCAATAAGACAGAGAAATCACCCTTCACGGTGGGGGTGTGGGGGGAGGAACAAACACAGGAACCCCTGGTTGTATTTATTGGGCATGATACATACAGTAGGAAAGAGTCATTGTGTTTTGCTGATATCACAGGGGGATCAAAGAAGTAACCTGCACTGATGAGCAGGGTTCAATTTTCTCTCTGCTTTAGGAGTAGAGAGATGACTGAAAAAATAGAGGCTGTTTCTGTCTAAGAGGAGCCTTCCAAATCCAAGTCCTTTCCTGAGCTTAGGAGCTTACTGCCCCATTTGATAAAGGGTGGAGAGAGTACCAACTTGGTCTATTTTCACTGCCCAGGATAAAGATACTGAAAAATAATCTATGAGCATATTTGCAAGAAACTTTGTTCTTGAATAGTTAGAGAGCTGGATATATATATATATATATATATTTTGCCCAGACACAAATTCATGGCTAATTTTTGATTACTTGAGCCCTTTGTCCCTCTATCTAAAAACATGAGCATAAGTGCGTGTGTGTGCGCGCGTGTTAAGTTACTTGCTCCTTCTACCCATCTAAGCACTGCTAAAGTGACAATAAACCAGTTGCTGATTGACTATTTGACTCATGAGGTTGCTTTAGGCACTGTGGTGAGACCCTAACCTGACTATATGCCTTTCTCCATGCACCTTCAGGGCGCCAAATCCTGAGGGGGCAACAGAATCAGATGAAAAATTCTCTTAGACTAGAAGGAACAGGGGATGGCATACCAGGCTAGTTAAGTAGGGCCCAACAGTAGACAGCAGTCACTGTCAGAGCAAAACTTAGTGGAGGAAGAGCTGTCTCTGAAAGATTTGGGGGAGACCTGGAAAGGGTTAACATGCTTCCCTGGGAACAGTATAGTTCCTTGGAAGAATCTGGGTCAGTGTATTTCTGCAGTTTTTTTTAAAGTCGGACGCTGAGTAGAAGCATTTGAAGAAGCTTGCAAAGCTTATCGGGGCACGGCAGAAAGGAGAGTGACTTCATAGGCTCATCACCTTTCACCAAGAGGATTTCAAATACACAGGAAAACCTCAGTTTTTTCAAAGGCAAGAGACAATTTTGTCATCACCACTTTTCCATCTGTTTAATATAAGAAAGAAAAGTCTTACCCCATTGGCCAGGTTGTAGGTCAACAAAGGAGGCTTTGTTCATCATTTCTTCAGAACACCATAGGGTACAGCCCACTCTGCAGTGTGTTAAGAAAATACAAAAAATCCCAGAGAGCAACCCAAGGGGCAAGAGTGAGTAAACCAAGCCTACAATGAGGTAAAGGTTTGGCTACAGACTTGAGGGCTCTTCTGGAAGGTGGAAATGAGGCTTAGAAGGTAAATATGGTCAGAGCCACAATGATTCCTTAGGCAGGCTCCAGGTGGTAGCAGAACAGGGAACACTGTGTTAAAGGGTAGGCAGGTTCTGTTGAACTTGGGTCACTGGACAGTGCCTCAGTCAATGCCCAGGTGAGCTGGATTTAGGCAGGTGCTTCCAGGGTAGTGTCAGTCTACACCTGTCACTTAGAAACTTCTTTACTGGCTTGAACCTAACTGGCTTCTCTGCCTCAGAACGCCGCAGTTCACCCTCTACACTTCACCAGAGCCGTCTTTCTAAAGGGGAACCCCAATGTCCTTTCTCTGGCTCTCTGGTGTTTAAAGTTAAGGTCCAAAGTCCCTTAGTAAGATGTTTACAGATCTTGTGACATGGCCTCAAAGCCACCTCCTCCAATTCCTTCAAACACCCTGGGCTCCAGACCATGTTTCCTGAATAAAGACCTCAGGTTCCAGGGTCTGGGACTGTACCGCCATAGGTACTCTCCTCCTCTCCATCCCCATGATTCAGCACATTTCCATTGCCCCAATCCTACCTGTTTTTCAAGATACAAAGCACAGGCCACCTCCTCCAGGATATTTTCCAAGGTACTCCAACTTATAAATAACTGAATTCTCCTAAACCTGCATAGTATTTTACCTCTGTCTACACATGTAATTGTCTGTCTTGAACCTAGGACCTCCCAGAGGAATCTACTGAGAAATCCATACATGTCAGCTGTACCCATGAGTGCTGTATATGTATCTCTAGGCTATGCGCTTCCTGGAGGCAATAACTATCTAATTCATTCCTGTATTCCCCAGGTAGACCAGCAATACTGTTGGCCATACAGGTGTGGTTTTTGCATTTTGTTTAGGGCCTCTTGATTTGTCAGGCCTTTCCCTAAGTCCTAAGAAAAAGGAAAAATATAGAAAAACCTCAGTCATCAATCAGAAAATCAGGGTCCGTCTGCTTCGGCAGTTGACTGTAAACTCCTTGCAGGCTTCCCCTGTATCTCTCATGATAATCCCAGGGTTTAACATAGTGTCTAGTACTGAATTTGCGCTGCTTAATGAAAGAAGAAGAGGGGCTTGCTCAAGGTGACTCAGAGTCAGGAACCGCTGAATCTCATTCGGGACGAGATCTGGTGAAATCATTTACAACATTATCTCAGCGGAGAGCTCAGAGGAAGGAAGGAATGAAGTGTCTGAGAAATGTGTGCCAGGCCTGCCGGACGCGAAAAGGGCGGAGGGAGCGACATCAAACAAGACGCTCGGCTCCCGGGCTGCCCAGAGCCGCGGGCCGAGCTCCCGGGCGGCGGGAAAGGCGGAGGGGGCTGGGGGAACGGGGGGCCGGCGACCCGGGCAGGCGGGCTAGAGGGAGGGAGGCG
>NW_007729599.1:133082-135730 GCF_000696425.1 Galeopterus variegatus
GGGGGGGGGGGGGGGGGGCAAGGAGCAAACACGGAAGCCCCCATCCCGCCCCGGGTTTTGCAAGTGAGGCTCTCGGCCGAGTTAAAACCCCAAGCCCGAAACGGGTTGGACTAATTCCCCACTCTCCACCCTGGGGCATGCGCTCCCCGCCCGGAAGGGCTGACCTTGGCCAGTAGAAATGGGGTGGGGGAAGGAGGGGGAAAGCGCCGGCCTCGGCTCCCTGCCCGCCACCCCCTCGGATTCCTGGCCCGGTGGGGGCGGGGGAGGGGGCCCCGGACACACACACACACCCACACCCCACACGCAGCGCGCGCCAATGAGCCCAGGCCAGGCGCAGGGGGCGGGGTTTTCCCAGGCTCGAGCACAGCAGCTGCTATTTACCTTCTTGGCTTCTCCCAGGGACCAGGAACCAGCCCCCGCTCTCCACCGCCCGCTGCCGCCCCCCGCCTCCCTGCCCCCGGGGCGCGCGCGCACACACTCACACACGCACGCACACACACATCCTCCCGGCTGGGCCGCAGCCGCGGCGGCAATAAAACATCCTGGCACGTGCTCCGGCTCCAGGCGCGCCCTCGCCGGCCGGCTGATGTCAAACTCCAGCTCGGCCGGTGAAGCTCTTAAAGCGCCCGCGCGCGCCGGCGCCGAGGCTCCCTAGGCCTCCCGCAGGGCCGGGAGGGGAGAGACTGCCTCCCTGCCCGCCACTTCTACGTGCCGCAGAACCAAGAGCCTGTGGGTGGAGCGGGTGGCGAAGGAGCGCGCGCGTCCCTGAGGCTTTGCCATCAAAGCCCCACTTGTTCATTTTTCATTTGAAATTCCATTTCCTTTCTACCCAGTTGGAAGTTATTCTGATTGTTTCCTGGGGAAGCGCAGGGCCCAAAGCCCCAACTCCAGAAGAGGAATGAGGGACGGGGTGGCTGCGGGGTGGGGTAGGGGAAGACCGCTCCAAAAAACCTGCAGATATGAGGTTGAAGGCATTTTTTTCTATTTCTGCATGCAAAAAGGAAGGGGGGGGGGTCTTTCTTCTGCATGGTCTGCTCTCAGACCTCTGAATATATATAGTCTGAACGGAAAACCACTTAGATTTTAGGTAACTCATACCCTTGCACGCATTCCCCCTTTTTCTGTTAACCACTGCTAAAATTCTTTTTTCTTGTCCTTCTATACCTTTAAAAAATATATTTCAAATGAACTTATTACAGTCAAAGCAATTCTATTACACATAGGAAAGGGAATCAAGGGCAAAGACCCCGGCCTCAAAAGAAATAGACTAGACCGAAACTAAAGTGGAAAAATTCTCTCTAAAGCACAGCTCAGAGGGGAGAGCAGCAATGGGTTAAAATCCTTTTGATTGACGTTGTAGCCTCCGGTGCCCCGGGCTCAGGCGCGCGCCATTGGCCGCCAGACCTTGTGCCTGGCGGCCAATGGGGGGCGCGGTCCACGAGCGGTGCCGCGTGTCTCCTCCTCCCATTGGCTGAAAGTTACTGTGGGAAAGAAAGTTTGGGAAGTTTCACACGAGCCGTTCGCGTGCAGTCCCAGATATATATAGAGGCCGCCAGAGTCTGGGGATCACACAGGCTCCGGAGCTGGTGCTGATAACAGCGGAATCCCCCGTCTACCTCTCTCCTTGGTCCTGGAATAGCGCTACCGATCACCAAGTATCCATAAAATATTGCAATAAAGCCTCAGCATTTGCTCAGTAGTTTTGTGAAAGTCTCAAGTAAAAGGGACATAAACAAAAAAAATTTTTGCGTGAAGAATTACAAAAATAAAATTCTCTAGGGACTAAAAAAAAAAAAAGAAAGAAAGAAAATGCCAGCTGATATAATGGAGAAAAATTCCTCGTCCCCGGTGGCTGCTACCCCAGCCAGTGTCAACACGACACCGGATAAACCAAAGACAGCATCTGAGCACAGAAAGGTAAGGGCAGTACATGTATCTCCCTGCAGGCCCAAGAAATTAAGTCGGGGTTGGGGGGCTTCTTTCTCTCTTAAAACTCCGGGGTGAAATAGCAGATCCCATGGGAACTTGGGGCTCTTTTTAATTTCTTTGCAGTCATCAAAGCCTATCATGGAGAAGAGACGAAGAGCAAGAATAAATGAAAGTCTGAGCCAGCTGAAAACCCTAATTTTGGATGCTCTTAAGAAAGATGTAAGTGGGGAATGCGGCTTTTTTTTTTAATTTAAAAAAATTAAATGGTATTTCCCAGTCACTAATAATGAAACCCGCTCGCCTGCGGGATCTCACTCCCGCCAGCACTGCATTCTCCTAGGTGGGTGAGCCTGGCCCCTCTCGCCGGGGTCCCGGGTTATCGGCGCCGCGGCCAAGGGGAAAGGACCCCCAGCACTCCGAGGCAGCTGACAGGGGTCTCACTTTCCTCCCTTGCCTCCTTATGTGCAGAGCTCGCGGCATTCCAAGCTGGAGAAGGCGGACATTCTGGAAATGACAGTGAAGCACCTCCGGAACCTGCAGCGGGCGCAGATGACTGGTGAGGGCGGCTCGCCGCGTCCCCCTCTGCGGGCGTCCCTCTCGCGCCGCGGTGATTTCTTCCAGACTTCCGCCCTTGGTTGAGAGGCATTCAGCTACATTTTACTGCCTTGGCTCTCTAGCGTTCCCACGGTCTGGGGCTTATTTATACTTTTTCTGTTAAC
>NW_007729599.1:136984-140431 GCF_000696425.1 Galeopterus variegatus
ACCCGGCGGCCCCCAGCACGCGCCGTTCGCGCCGCCGCCGCTCGTGCCTATCCCCGGGGGTGCGGCGCCCCCTCCCGGCGGCGCCCCCCGCAAGCTGGGCAGCCAGGCTGGAGAGGCGGCTAAGGTGTTTGGTGGCTTCCAGGTGGTACCGGCTCCTGATGGCCAGTTTGCCTTTCTCATCCCCAACGGGGCCTTCGCACACAGCGGCCCCGTCATCCCCGTCTACACCAGCAACAGCGGGACCTCTGTAGGCCCCAATGCGGTGTCGCCTTCCAGTGGCCCCTCTCTCACGGCGGACTCCATGTGGAGGCCGTGGCGGAACTGAGGGGCTCAGGCTACCCCTCCCCCTAAACTCCCCAACCCACCTCTCTTCCCCCTGGACTCTAAACATCTAAACAGGAATTTGGATACTGAGAGAGAAGAGAACTTTTATGATTAAGTGGTTACTTTGTTTTTTGTTAATTTCTAAAAAGTTACTTTTTTGTAGAGAGCTGTATTAAGTGACTGACCATGCACTATATTTGTATATATTTTATATGTTCATATTGGATTGCGCCTTTGTATTATAAAAGTTCAGATGACATTTCGTTTTTTACACGAGATTTCTTTTTTATGTGATGCCAAAGATGTTTGAAAATGCTCTTAAAATATCTTCCTTTGGGGAAGTTTATTTGAGAAAATATAATAAAAGAAAAAAGAATGAAGGTGTTTATGTCTTAGAACTGATTATTTCCGAATATGTAAAAAAAGGCTCTTGGTGGAATTTGAATTACATGTAATCTGGGAATTCAGGAATTGGCTCTTTTGTTATTAAAAGAACAACATTTTTTTTTCATTATTATTAAAAGAACAACACTTTAAAAAATCCAAACCTTTCACCAGCTCTCCACGACCTAAAAAGACTAAATTCCGTTTAGTTTACAACGACCCATTTGATATGGCTTCCTTTATAAACTTGTGGTCAATCTCTTAAAAGATTTCATTTTTTTTTTAAGTTGCAATTGGATAAGTCATTAAGTCCTTGTTCTGTTAGCTCCTTAATGGATCCAGTCCTCTTGCGCATTGCACAGTAAGGACAGCTCCTGCAGCACTACTCCCAGGAGATAGCTCACCACCATCCAAAGTAAAAACATTCTTAACTGCTGCAGCCTCCTGCCTTTAAGAGTTGGGGTCTTCATTAATGAGTCAATACCTAGGTGCAGCTAGACATTGCATAGCACCAGCATGCAAAAGTTTGAAATGCCTCTGCACCCTCTTCTAGCAAGCTAAAAAGGTCAACAGATTCCTTCTGCCAAGGGACAGCTAGTTCGACTCCCAAGTGGAGCCCGAGCCCAGATGATTAACACCAGACATGTGTTTTTGATAAGTTTCTGTGCTTGGCTCTAATAGAGAAAGCATGTGGGGGCTGTGCTGGCAGGCACACAGGCCATCTTCCCCTTTTAATACAAACAGCAAGCGACCCCTTCGCTTGGTCATGCCCCATTTCCAGGCAAGATGTGGGCTCCAGATAGAAGCAAAAGGGTTGTCTCGGGTTTCAGCCCACATAACCCTCCTTAACAAGTCCTAACTCAAAGCGGACAGCTTTAAACTGTGCCAGGATCTGCAGGGAATTTCTTCCAAATCCCATCACAAAGGCTTGTCAGATTTTGTCAGATTTGGCCAGGTGTTTGACTGCATCCAGGTGTTGGGGAAATGAAAACCACGAGTCCTGCGAGACCAGACACATCAGCCGCGCTGTGGGTCTGGCGGGCGCACCCTCCTCCCCGACCGCTGGCCGGTCCTCCTCCCCTCCCCAACTCCTCCCGCCTGCCTCCTCTCACCCCCCTTCTCTTAGAACGGCTTCTGGGAGGAGAAGGATGAGGCGGGAGAGATCAATCTTTGAAGCTTTCCTAACAAAGATAAAGCCAACGATTTTCTGTCTTGTTTCAAAAGCTTTACCTCTCCCCCGCCTTTCTCTGGCTTTTCCCACAGGCCAGTGTGGAGCAGCTCTATCACAGGAATGAATCTAGCAGACAGCAGTCAGTTTTATACTCAAGTAAATACCTTCAGACCCAGTCTCGGCCCCAGAGGGAGAGGTTTAAAAGATACCTTAAAATTTGGCTCCTACTTGCCTTATTTTGTGTATAAGAAAGGTGTCCAACACACCCTCTGCTAAAGAAACACACGCACACCCTTCTTTATCATATTTTTCCATGTTTTCCCTCTTGTTTAAATGCAAACATAATAACAATTGCTCTATTATGACACCCAACCCAAGCTCAAATGCTTCATTTGGTAAGCCTGTCTGTCCTCTGGACCCACTAAGAGTCCTTAACTGAACTGGTAGAAATAATCTACACATCAGGGTCTCATTCTATAAAAGTGATTCCTTTTACATTGGTGTTCTTTAAAATTGACAGGGGAAAAAAAGTACAACCTCGACACCAACAAAAAATTAATTTTTTGTCTTTCCCTATGCTAAAGGGGAACGACTAAAAAAGTGCATTTTTATTAATATCACCAAAAGTACATTGCTGTCTTCCCGGGGAGGAGGAATAAATCGAAGGAAAAGAAGTAAACACTTGTTGTTTTGAAAATAATTGCTGGTTTGAAAAGAACACTCTTCTTTTTCCCTAAAATCTGGGTTCAGACTACTAGAAGAGGCATTTGTTTCTGTACAATATGAGGAGGGGGTGGCGACCCTAGGTCCCAATGGAGACTTTCAGGTTCTTGTCCAGGCTGTGTCACTAAGCTCACTGTGTCACCTTGGGTAAGTCATTTCCGGTCTCTTGGAAATTTCCAAGTTCGTAAGATGGGTGGATTTATTTCCCGAGACACTATACACTCTCCTGCACTCTGGTTGTTTCTGGAGTAAGTAGCTGCGGGAAAGGTGTAGCTTTAAAGACCACTTCTATCTTGGCTGCCTGGAGGTCCCTCCAGCCTGGCATAATCACAGGGCCTGGGGGCACACACAGCAGCCCCTCCCTCTTGCCCCCGGCAGTGCTGATCGCTTTGGGAGATAAGGCACAGCTCCAAGCCCTGGGTCCGGATGCGGGCCCCGGACTCGGCTGCCGCGCGCATTAGCCTCTCAATGCAGACCTTCCGGGGCCCGGGCCCCCCGCCGTCTCCAGCAGCATCCGGAGCTGGAAGGGCGCTGAACTGGAAGCCGGGGGCTCTTCTCGGTCAACACTCGAGCCTTTTCTAAGCGGTGCGTAAGCATGACTCAGGGGCTCGCCCCCTCCCCCACACGTGTTTCTGGAGCGGGGACCCAGGGGTTTAACTGGACCCCCTCATCGTCACCACCGTCCCGGGAAACCTGTCATTAAGGCCAATTAACTTTTCCCACACCCCTTGGCCGGTAACAACCCGCTGCTAGCTTCCTCCCCGGCTCCTAAGTGCAACCAGATGGGCGGACGAGCTGCCCCCGCCGCGCGCCCGCCGAGGCGGCTCGGGGGTTCCCGGGAGGTA
>NW_007729599.1:140441-167172 GCF_000696425.1 Galeopterus variegatus
CCTCCCAAGCAGCAGGCCCAAGCCGCAGAAATGCGGCCGCCCGGCCCCGCCGGGGCCTGGGGGTGGGGCCGCCTGCCAGTGTTTTTCCAGTTCCCCCGGTAGCTCCGGGCCGCATTTAGAAGCCGGGGAAACTGGGCCGAGGCCAGTGCCAGGGCACCAGAGGCCCCGGCTGCCCGCGGAGCTCTGCCAGGCGTCAGGCCAAGCCGGGGCGGGGCGAGGACACCTCAGCCCACAGTGTCGTCCCAGAAAAGACCTTGCCACCAGACGCAGCTCTGGACGTCTTAACAAATAAATCTCATTTCTAGAAACCTTGAGCGCCTACTAAGTGCCCAGCAGGCCCGCAGCAGGCGCTGGGAAGGGGACGCTCATTCCGACGCGGCCCCTGCCCGCACGAAGCTCTCGGTTTAGCTCAGGAGATAGACGAGCACACGGTGAGTCATCCCGGGCCTGGTGTGAGCGCAAGGACTGAGGTTTAAACAAAGGGCACCTAGAACAGAGAGCTGAATTCTGATTTGAGAGGAAACCAGGCCAGGAAGTTTTTCCGAGAGTTGGCACTTAAAGCCGAGAGGTGAAAGATGAGTTCAACAGGAAGAGTTAGGAATAGGAAGTTGAGGAAAAACGCAGAGATAGTAAATACAAGTATATAAATCCAGTTTGGAGAAATTTGAGAAAGTCTGCCGTGCTTGCTGTATTTAAATTTTTAAATATTAAAATTGGGTTAGACGTCCAAAAAAGGGGGCTGTTACCTGCTTCTGTTCTTGGCTTACTGCAGTATAGCCCAAGGGTTAGAAGCACAATCTGGCTCCAGGTTGCGACGTTCTCCGAGGCCATACTTCCCGGGTTTGCATCCTGGCTTCCCACTTTTAGGTTTTTGAGAACAAGGCACATTATTTAACTTCTCTGTGCCTCACTTTTTTTTTTTTTTAACTCTGTGTCTCATTTGTAACTTAGGACTCAGAAGGTAGTATTGCATGGGTTGTGAGGATGAAATGAGAAAATGCACTTAAAACATTTAGTATGGTGCTTGACACAGAAGCCGTCAATGTATGTCAGCCATTATGACTCGTACACAACCACACTGAGGAATGTTCACCAGACAAGAAAGCCAACCCCAGCCTCTGCCAGTGGTTTCAGGATCTGCTTGTAAATACACAGGTCCCATGTGAAAAGACTACTGCTTCTTCCTTAGTTTCTGAATTTCATGCATTTATTCAGTAATTATTGAATTGGGCACTATGGGAATAAAGAGAGAAGAAAGGCATGATCTCTGTAGATGTAAACCTCACAGTCTGGTAGGCAAGACAGGTTTTAAAAAAAAAAGAATTATTCTGTGTTAACTACCACAAAAGAGGAGTAGTGTAGAGTGGTGGTACAAAAGAAAGTTATACGTCATAACAGATAACTTTTTGGTCCTCCAAATTATGATTAACCTTTGTTACCATAGAAATTACTGGCATAGTAAATAACTAGTTGAATTCCACCAAGAAAAGTTATTTTCAAATGATTAAATTCCAAACGAATCATTTTACAATACTAATAGCTTCTGAATGAACAGTCACTTTCATGTGCTCAAGGAACTGGATTGGGAGTCAGAAAATCCAGGACCTAGTTCCAAATCGGCCCTGTGAGATCCTGTGTCCCTGCAAGTCTCCCTGTGTCTCTGGACTTGACTTTACTTACCAGCAAAGTGAGAAGGTTAGACTGGAAGTCTCTGAAGTCCTTTCAACTACTGCACAGTCTGATTATCCTCAGCATGCTTCTGTATGCCTTTACAGCTTGACACAGGGCTATAACAACCTACATCAAGCATATTTCAGAACTTTCAGCCAAGATCCTAGATGATTTTACAGCCAAGTAAGATGTGGAAATTGAGACCTGAAGATTGGGCATTGTAGTTCACTGTTACAAGAAAATAGGCCACACATTAGATCCTTGGAGACCTGCCACAATAGTGACAATCATGTCTACTGCGTGGCACATCAAAGGAAGACTGCATCTGACAGGATTTGCTCACATATCTGCTACTGACACCCCATCCTTTGCTGTGATATCAGAGCAGCAAGAGTTAAAAATAATACCACCACTTTCCTTCTTCATCCTAAAAAATTTCTCCCTACCCTTTTCACTTGCCCACTTCTCTTCTGAAAAGAGAATATGATCTGCTGGTTATCAGGACTTTCTCCAGTTGGAAAACATATTTCCCAAACTGGCTAGAGTTTTTCCACTAGTGCATTTACTGAATTAGGTAAACTTACTGAATGTACTTGTCTGGCTAAACAAGAATGTCGGTCTGAATTAGTGGAAAAGCTGAATTTCAAATATCCAGTAGGAAAAGCAGTAACTTTGCAAACACTTGTAGTGAGTCTGAATTCAGAGTTTACAAAAGCACTTGCTTTCATAAAACTAATGCATTAAAGTCATTTAAAGAACGTATTCTGGGCCGGCCCATGGTTCTCTTGGGAGAGTGTGGTGCTGATAACACCAAGGCCACGGGTTCGGTTCCCTATATAGGGATGGCCAGTTAGCTCACTTGGGAGAGCGTGATGCTGACAACACCAAGTCAAGGGTTAAGATCCCCTTACCGTCATCTTTATAAAAAAAAAAAAAAAGAATGTATTCTGTTAAGCAGGTTAAACATGGCTCTGGCAATATTATTTATACTATAAACCTTTCTTTATAATAAGAGGAGCCATGATTGCAGACTAAGTAAACAATTGGAATCTAAATTAATAACAAGGCTATACTGTAGCTATTAGCTATTCTTTCTATGTCTGGGTATGTTTCTAGTTCTAATTCGCTTTTAGTCAAGCAGGGATCAATGCATTTTTTCCTTAGAATTGCAAGTATGACTTAATGATAGCCATATTACTTAAGGAACACTATTTGTGTGTTTCTTAAATATTTTGTTCTTCACAAATGTGATCTGTTTTCGTGTTCAACTAACTTTACTAGTTTAGTCATCAATGTGAGACATGAAATTTATAAATCCAGTGTACAAAAGATTCCGGCCTACAGAAAAACTATTGCTATTGACAAGCACTACCCCAAACTTCATGTTTTCTGCTACATAATTTTTCTTCCATCAGCTTCCCCCCCCCCCCCCCCCCCCCCCCCCCCCCCCCCCCCCCCCCCCCCCCCCAGTGTATGGTTATAAAATGTGTCCCTAAGGCATCAAAATGTAAAACCGGAATATTACTCCTTAACAGGTCCAGGAGAGAGCAAATGCAATGTGTCAAATCAGTTTCAGAAGCAACTGCCATATATGACACTTAAGATGTATTAACAGCCACCAGAATTGTTTCCTGGGATATGATAAGGAAACATCTGGTATAAGCTTTTCACTTAACTCTTCCTTCTTTTTCATAGATAAGTGTAAAAGTGCTTAAGACATTTCTTCATTTGAGTGAATACCCACAGAGATCTGGGGTCGAGAATGGGGTACAAAGCTTGAAGGAAGGCTTTCCACGCTTCAGGCTTGTGAAGAACACATGCTCTTAAAGACACAAGTTACTCTTTTCTGTGTTCTGTTTCATAATTATGACCCATATGATTATTTTCATGCAAATAAAATCTTGCAGGACCAGACAGGTATTTCTCCTAAAACTCACATTATTTTTATTACTTTATTGAGTAATCATGGAATTGGCTATTAATACCTTGCAGGGGAGAACAAGCCTCTAAAAAACTATGAAACCAAAGACTCATTTGTGTTGTTTTTGTTTTTGTTCTCTTGTTTTGGAGTTGGGGGAAGGGGCGAGACGGGGAGGGGAGGTTAATATATGATTGGGTGGAGAACTCAGAAACTGCTTTAGTGTGATCTCTTTGAGATTTCATTCTGAGTTCAATATAGGGAGTATTCATCCAAAGAAGAGACATTTTGAGACAGTTTAATGCTGGGAGCAGTTCAAAAAGGGTAACTTCAAATGTTCTTGTCTTGAATATTCACACAGCTCCTGTATCAAAGACCTAAGGCTGTTGTTATATTTGCGCACATACACTGGTTTAAGGATATGTTTGATTCAAACAATCGATTGTCTTAAGATAGAGCAATTAGTTTCTAACTGGATGTTGAGCAGAATTCAACTTAATTTTTAAAAAGCCGGGTTTTCATGTTTAGCATACAACCTCCAGGCACTGGTCAGGCTCTCGGCTCAGTGCTTTCTCTGTGTGTTGGGTGCCTCCTCAGACTTTCCACTGTGCTCTCTGGGAATTCGTTCTGTTTTATAAAAATGCCCCTCTGCCTGCGGCCTCTGTATGAACCCCCTCATTGCCAGACTTTGGAGCGTGGGCACCACACAGGGGGCTGGGGAGTGTGGCTCTGGGCTGGAGAGCGAGGACACACACTGCCTCCCCACACCCTTGCAAAGCCACTGCTCCTCTTTCCTCAGATAACAATCTTTCCTTGGTGCCATCCAGCTCTCCCACTCTTTCGTTTCCTGATCCTTGTCATCTCCTGACTTCTCCCTTTAAGCTCATCGTCACCTGGCTCCATTCTTTCCTCTTTTCTTAGGGACTGTGCTCTGGGTCCCATCCTCTTCCCCTTCATCAGGGATGAAGCCCACAAAGCATCTGTTTTTATTCCTGAATTTTCAACCTCCCTTACCTCTCAAACTTCTTCCTCTAGCATATAAGCATGTTTGCTTCTCTGTGATCTTTAGGAGCCACGTGCAACCGCTCTCCTCCCTTCTCACCAGCACACCTGAGTCTGGTTCACTGCCTGCATTGCCTGCACCGCCTCGCCTCTCTCCCATCCCCACACCGACAGCCAGGCTCACTCTGTGCCCTGCTCTCCACTGACATGCTCTGCCCACATAACTCAGTGAACAAGTGTGATGGTCACTTTTCTGTCTTTTCCTCCGTTAACATTTGTGAGGTTTGGCCATAGTCAACCTCCATCCTTGAGATTCCATACTTCCTTACTTCCCACAGCATCTCTTTCTTCTGGGTTCTTCCAATCTCTCTGGAAATTTCTCAGTATCTACTATGGGATTCATTCTATATACCTTCTATGTATATCTTTTTTCTCTTGTTACTCAGCCACCACCCCTGGCAGTGATGGACATCTGTGGATGCTCCTTGACTTACGATAGTGTTATGTCCTGATAAACCCATGATAAGTGGAAAATATCATAAGTCGAAAATGCATTCAATACACCTAACCTAACAAACATCCTAGCTTAGCCTAGCCTACTTTAAATGTGCTCAGAACACTCACTTTAGCCTACAGTTGTGCAGTTATATCCAAAAAACACCGTCAACACAGTACACTCTAGAGTACTGATTGTTTACCCTTGTGATCGCATGGCTGACTGGGAGCTGCGGCTCACTACTGCTGCCCAGCATCAAGAGAGAATATCGTACCACATATCGCTAGGCCAGGAAAGATCAAAATTCAAAATACAAAGTACAGTCTCTACTGAATGCCTGTGGCTTTCACACCGTCAAAATGTTGAAAAATTCTCAGTCTAACCATTGTAAATGTGGGACCATCTGCACATAAAGACGACTACCCAATTTGGTATCTTCAATCCAGAATTCTTTCCTGAGCTCCCAAACCATGGACTCAGCTGCCCACGGGACATCTCCACATGGAAGTCAGTATGTCAAACCCAATTCATGACCCCAGCCCCCATCCTTACAAGGTGTCCTGGCCCTTTTTTCCTAGGCTTGGTGTGTCCTCCTCAGACCCACCACCTATCTTGTCGCTGCATCTCTCCATTAGGCCTCCCGTTTTATGAATCTCAACTCCCAGTGTCACTACCTTGGTGCAGGAGTTTTGAGTTTTTTGCTTTCATCTCCCCCCAGACTGAGCTCACCTTCAGTTTTGCCTCCCTGCAATCCACAGGTCATACTCCAGTCACATACTTCAGTCCAAACAACAATGTCTCTTTTAGAAAACTTCCCAAGGCTTCCCATTGCCTCCATGGCCAGAGAATCTTGTGCAATTTGCTTCCAGCCTGTTCTCCTGCCCTGTTTCCTACAGGCAGGCCTCATCCCACCCTCATTCCACCCACATGCAAAGCTTCTTCATTGCCCAAGCCCTCCATACCCTCTCTGGCCTCTGTCCCTTTGCATATACTGTCCCTTTGCCGAAGCTCTCCTCATCCACTTCTCTATCCACAGACCTGCTACGTTATGTATCCTTCAAAACTTAGCTCGGTTCGCCTGCTCCAGAAAGCCCATCCTGATGCCCCTAGTCCCCTGCCCTGACCTCTCCTCACCCCTCTTGTCTTTCTCCTGGGGCACCTAACATAGCACTGCTCATACTGGACTGCAATGTCTGTATGTCTGTCTCCCCTACCCAGACTATGCAAGTTTTGGAAGCAAAAACAATGTTTATTTTCTATACTTTCAGCACCTGGCACAGTGGCTGTCATACAGAAGTCATTCAGAAAGCCGTACATTACCAGTATAGTAAGAAGGATGATATTAATAAAAACAAATCACATTTGAACAATACTTTAAGGTTCACAAAATCCTTTCACAGATACCATCTCATTTGATCCCAAAAGCAATCCAAGCAGGTAAGTAGGACCGGTATTGTTATCCTTACACCAAAAGTGGATATTTAGGCTCAAAAGGGATAAGTGACTTGGCAAAGGTGATATCTAGGATGTGACAGAGGTAGGGTCTCGAACCCACATCTGGTGATTAGTACCATACTAAAGCCAGTCTCTGTGGTTACATGAGCACCCTTCCCTGCTGCCTGCCAGAGGCAAATAAACCTACTTTCAATCTCCATGACCCATGCATTTTTGATGCATCTATAACCAGTGATGCATCTATAATCAGAACCAATTTGCTGGAAATCTGTTCTCACCCCTGCTTTGCTGCCATAAAACATGTATAACTAATATCTCTCAAGGAATGGGAACTGCAGGTACCTTCCTCCTGTCTCTCAAATGACATAGAATTAATGCAATCAAAGGCAAATTTTTAAAGCATAAAGATTAATAATTCTCAGCCTAAATAAATTACCAAGGATTTTTCTGAATCAAAAATTATGTAGAGGGCCGACCCTGTGGCTCACTCGGGAGAGTGCGGCGCTGGGAGCGCAGCGGTGCTCCCACCGCGGGTTCGGATCCTATATAGGGATGGCTGGTGCGCTCACTGGCTGAGCGTGGTGCGGGCGACACCAAGCCAAGGGTTGCAATCCCCTTACCAGACACAAAAAAGGACAAAAAAAAAAAATTATGTAGAAAGAATGGGAAAATAAATTCTAAACTTTAAGAAGTAAGAAAAGCATAGATTTTGAAGATCCTATTTGTGAGCTGTTTTGAGAGAGTCCTCTGTTAATAGGTGAATGAGTCACACTGTGACCAAGAGAAACCTGTGGGTAAAAGTATAACACGTGATTCCCAAACACCAGCTATGGATGAGGCCATACCGGAAAAGCCACAAATACAGTGTGGCTGTTTGTGACAAGATCAATACAATCTCTGCAAGCAAAATGATCCCTAGCCACAAAGCAGTTGCTAACTTTCCAGATATAATTTGTTTGGACTTTTCTTCCTATCTGTGACTGCTGGCATTTTTGCATTCCAGTTTGTGGCAGATCAAAATGAGCACTTATTACCTGAGGGGTTTCTTTAGAAGAGACACCACAGCTTCTTTGGGTCACCTGCAGCTCAGGATGCAGTACCTGAAGTGAAGGGCAGCATGCACCAGTGTGGGTCACTGGCCCACAAAGCAGTTCCCGTGGGTGCTGGCTAGTCATTCATTTACCAGGGATTAGTGAAGCATCTATTCTGTGCCAGGTACCATTTCAGGCCCAGAGTTTCTGCAACGAACAAGACAGGCAAAGGCACGGCTCTCACAAAGCTCACATTCCACCATGGGGAAGAGCATAAATAAATGGAAGAAAGAATGTCAACTCATGGTAAATACTGTGAAGAAACTAAAATAGGTTGCTGTGATTGAAGGGGACTGGGGTCTATTTTGGAATGGATGGGCAGGTCAGATCTCACTGAGGAGGTGACTCCTGAAGCCATGAAGGCCAGAAAAATGAAGCTGGTTAAACAGAAAGCCCAACCGATTTTGAAAGATCAGTTGGTGAAGATGGAAAATGTATCCTCTGGCCAGCCTGGGCAGTGTTTATAAATGGCTGGTGCTCAGGGCCACAAATAGGACCAGTGTCATCTGCTGTTGTTTTTATGATCATACAACTGCTAAAACCTTCTCTACAGTTTGCAAAGCACTTTACATATTTGAGGTAGAAACTAATACAGAGACAGTTTTGTTTCCGCATGAAGAAATGGCCTATGGCACTGGTTGCCTTTGCATCCATATGTCCAGTCCATGCACACCTCTGAGTTTCTGCTTTGTGCAAGGTGGTGGGCTGGGAACTAAAGGGTGCAGAGATGAACAAAATTCAAAAGGCCTTCAAGGAGATCACAGTCTAGTGGGAACACGGTATATAAACCACATAAGAGGAGAAGTGCTGAAAGCGATCATTCCAAGACCCCACCTGGATCTAGCAAGAGCAAGAGCTGGAACTCTGGACTCCAGACTTGCACTCTGGGGGTTTTCTGCTTCAATCTTTTTTCAACTCCCTCAGCTTTGTATTTATTGTTACTTCCACCTGGAAGAACTCCCCCTGTCCACAGCTCACCCTCCCCAGTCCATTTGGCTAATACTTAGCTTTCAGGACTCAATTCTATACCTCAGAAGCCCTGCCTGAGCCTCCTTTCCTGAATTTCTTTTGTTGTGTTCTCACTATGTGCTGTGCTGCCATCGGTACTTACCCCATCAGACCGCTTGTCACACAGGCCTCTGAGCTGCCCTTAATGGTTACACTGCATCTTCAGGACCTAATACAATGCTGACACACAGCAAGGGCTCAAGAAAGTTCTGTTAAACAAGTAGGCAAATGTACTGAGCATGCTGCTGCCACCCTGCACAGCAGCACAACCTCTGTCTTTGTTTTTCCTCCCTTTTTTCTCATTTCCTTTCCCTTTCTCACTTTCTGGCACCTCCTCAGACCCCTGTGCTGGCCCAGGGTTTCTGCGACAAAGAAGACAGGCAAGGCTGAGGCTCATTTTACCAGGACTCCATCAAGACCTGCCCTCCAAGAGGTGCCTGGGAGACGATTCATACTGTTCATATCCACCACCTAGTAGTCTGGGGCGTTCTGGTTTAATGAGAAACAGGGGACCCAGGAAATGCCCTGACCCAGGCCCGTTTCTCTCCAACTAGATCTCTTTGCAGAGGACTGGAAAGTCTTCTCCGTTACCGCATGAGTAAGCACAAATCAGCCTGCAAAGCCACCCATTCCTTAGCAGTTTCCCAAGTACCCTAACAGTACCCACGCACAGAATAAGAAGGAGGAAACACCTGGCATTGTTAAGGAAAGAGATTATGGATGATTTTTTTTCTTTTCTCCACTTTCCTACAATACTCTGTAGTTATGCTGTTTTTATAGCCATAATGTTTACCTATTTGTTTTTATAATTTCTATCTATTAATGTTCTCTATTTGGTGAGACATCACCAACATACTCTCCTTTAATTCTTTAGACACCTTTTCCTTCAGTTCTTTGAACATATTTATATTATTTTTTTATTTTTATTTTTATTTTTATTTACTTATTTATTTATTTTTGTCTTTTTTTTTTCGTGACCGGTAAGGGGATCACAACCCTTGGTGTGGTGTCGCCCACACCGCGCTCAGCCAGCGAGCGCACCGGCCAGTCCTATATAGGATCCGAACCCGTGGCGGGAGCATCGCTGTGCTCCCAGCGCCGCACTCTCCCGAGTGCACCATGGGGCCGGCCCATGTTTACATTTTTAAAAATGAGTCTTTGACAACAGCTTGGAGAAAATATTTCCTCTTCTGGACACCAGTTATACTGACAGCATGGTTCAGCTCAGCATTTAATTACTTTCTTCCTAAGTTGTTAATATTTCTGCTGGTCCTCTCACTGCTTGACTGGCACATAGAGACACTTTGCTGCTTTTGTCTGCATCCCTCTACTAAGATCAACCAAGGCCTGGCATGCTGTGGCTGCTCAGAGAACATGGATGGGCTCTTGAGCTCCTGTAGCAGGTTTCGAGACAGCCCCAGGGCTTCCACCTGACCACTGAGGAGAAGGTTCTTCTCCTCCTCGGCCCTGCCCAACCTCTGGTTCCACTCTCTTCTCTGATCATGATGGCTAACAAGTATCTAAGTCTCTGAATTCAGCTTTCTAGTGGATTAAGGGGGAGGCGGATTTGTCCCAGGTCAAGAGGTGTTTTTTTCTTTTTCCTCTTGATTCTGGTCTGACCCTGTGACTGCCTTAACAAATAGAAGGTGGCAGAAGTGACACTGCCTGTTCCAGGCCTCAGTCTTAAGAAGACTGCCTGGGAGCTTCTGCTTTTGCCTACTGGAGAGCCCTGGGCCATCATCTAAGAAGTCAGCTACACTCATGGAGAGACCACATGGAACAGCCGTAGGGAGAGGGAGAGGTTTCTAGATTACATGGAAAGAGAGAGAGAGAAAGAGAGGCCCAGCCACCCAGCATTCCCAGCCTTCTGCCAATCACCACCAAGGCCCCAGACATGTGAGGGAACCATCTTGGGTGTGGCAGCTGGTGGAGTCCCAGGATGACTGCAGCACAGCCAACATCAGGTGGAGCAGAAGAGTTGCCCAGCTGAGCCCTGTCACCCTACATAATGACAAGAGATAATAAAATGGTTGTTGTTTTAAGCCTATCAAAAAGCTGGCTCCCAAATATCACCAACACAACCTACTGATGAGGCAAAGCTGAGTTTATTTTTTACTGTGGTAAAGGAGAACAGCACTTGGCAAAGTTTTGGCAGTTGTCTCCAAGGGGGAAGGGAAGGTTAGAGTGTATTGATAACTGGAAGCTTAAGGCAGTCTTTCAGTGTAGGGACTTGATTAGGACTGGGCAAGAATCACGATGTAATAACTTATAATTGGTAGAAACAGTGAGGCAACAATTTCAAGATGAAGGTCTTAGAGAATCTTAGGGCACAAACTGTCTTGATGTTTTCCATTAAATAGTTGATAGGAAGTTCTTCTAATAAACAACCAAATCATTCACCTGGGCAGTAGACTTCTGGAAAGATAAAGTCATTCAGATGAAGACAGAGAAATGGCACAAAATCACATTAATGTAAACAGTAAGATGTGGTTTGTGTTTCCAGGGTCCAGGCTGAGAATGGAGCTAGCTGGTTTCGGTTCTCAAGCCACTAAGTTTTGGGATGATTGGTTACACAGCAATTAACAAGTGAGACACTTTCCTGACCTTTTGTTTCTCAATGGTTCTGTATTTTTCAATTCATTTGTTCATCAAATATTTATTGTGCACCTATTCCTGTGTTAGGTACTGGGGATACAAAGGAGAATTAGACCAGGTCATTGCTTTCTTGGGACTTAAATTGTCATCAGGAAGAGAGACACTAAACCATTAAACAAAAAATTTAATGAGGTAATTTCTATAGTGATGAAGTGTTCTGAGGAAAATAAAATAGGGCCATGGGATAGACTGTTGCTGGGAAAGAGAGACAGAGCTATTTTAAAACAATGGTTGAGGAAGTTCTTTTGAGAAGATGACATCTGAGTTGGATAATATCTAAACGGTGGAGGGATCTAACCATGTAAAGGTCGAGGGAGAGAACTGTTAAGGCAGAGGGCACACAAAGGGCAAAGTCCTTGAGGCAAGAAGGAACCTGGTATGCTGGAGAGACAGAAAGGCCCATGTGCCTGAAACATGGTGTCCAAGAGAATGCAGTCCAGACTGAGACCAGAAAGGCTGGCAGAGGTCAGATCACACAGGGCCTTCAAAGTCATGGTGAGGAATTTGAACTTGAGTCTAAGTGCGATGGGAAGCTCCTGGAGCACACCACCTGAAAGAAATAAAATGTGAGCCACATAGGCCATGTAAGATTTTCTGCTAGCCACATTTTTTTAAAAAGTAAAAAGACAGGTGGAATTAATTTTAATAATATATTCTATTTAACCTAATATATCCAGAATATTATTATTTTGATATATAATCCATATATAAAATTATTAATAAGATATTTTATGTTCTTTTTTTGGTACTAAGTCTTTGAAATAGGTCAGTATAGTATACTTATAACACATTTCAATACAGAAATTAGCCACATTTCAAGTGCTTAATAGATACCTGTGGTCAGCAGCTATCATACCGGCCAGCCGAGCACTGGAGAGTTTAATGATCATCGTCCTCCCAGATATCCCAGAGCTGTCTTTCATTTCACCTTTTACCTCATACCTACCTGCTCACATCATTCAACAAGAGTTTGGATAATTCCACCTAAATTCATCTCCATGTCTATCCCATCACCTTTACCCCATCTCAAGTGTCTTCAGTATTGTGCACAACAGTTATTGCTACATCCTCTGAACTGGGCTTTTTGCCTTTGGTCTGCCTTCTGGTCTTCCTCCTCCAATCTGTCTTCACCAGACTACTGCTGTGTCCTACTAAAGCCGAGCTCCCACTCTCTCCCTTCTCCCTTTAAAAGCTTCCACGGCTCCCACGGCCCACTGATGTTCAAATGTGGAGGCCTCTGAGACCTTCAGAAAACAGTCCCACCCCTCCTGTTAGCCTTCTTTCCCACTGCTCTTTTAAAATACCACAGTTAAAATCAGGTCCCATCTTGGTCCACTTTATCACACTTACTCTAGTGACTTATGAAAGAAATGAAAAATGTGGAGGCCTCTGAGACCTTCAGAAAACAGTCCCACCCCTCCTGTTAGCCTTCTTTCCCATTGCTCTTTTAAAATACCACAGTTTAAATCAGGTCCCATCTTGGTCCACTTTATCACACTTACTCTAGTGACTTATGAAAGAAATGAAAATAATATTAGTTTATTTCCCAAACTATCCTTAAATGCCATGGAATAATTAAAGTCAAACATTGAAAGCTTTTAGGATTTGTTTCTGTTTCTTATTACTTCCTTTAATAATAATTTTTCTCTCTATAAAAAAGTGTTTTATATATTTTTATTCGATAATTTTAATTTTGTAAAGTTTTTTTTTCTTTTAAAGATCACTCCAGTGATCTACAATATTTGGGTATGAGATGCATACTCTTTGCTTGATTTCTTAATAGTTCTGATCCCACAAACAAACTCCTAGCAAAAGTGATGCCGAAAATGGCCATAATCGGATGTCATACAGGGGCTGCGTGTGTATCATAATTTAAGCTAAAGTATACTTAATTGTGTTTTGAGCATCCTGTGACATCACTTGACATTACAATAAACATTGTGGGATATTAGAAGCACAGGCTAGGAATGTCTAAAATTCTCTTTGGCTTTAGTTTTGACCTTATAAGAGCATCTTAGCCTCCATCTTTAAAGTGTGATCTTTTTCTTTCTCACCTTAGTTGAAACATTTAAGTAACTTAATGTGTAATTTTTGTAGACCCCACTCCAAAAGAGACATCAATAAAAAATTCATGTGATGTCCACATGCCAGTGCATGTTACAAGCTGCTCTTGACTGTACCAGGATGTGAGTTTTTAACTCCGAACTTAGGCTGGATGTGAAGTGAGTCATACATTGTTATTAAAGGAAGCTTGCACTTGCATCTCTGAAAATTAATGTTAAAATGCAGGGGGCTCACAAGCCTGTTTTAGCTGGAGTCCCACTCCCCATGTCTTGTCTACCAACTTGATTTGTCCTGATTTTAATTTGGCTTGGAAGCCTACTTCAGTCTTTTGCGTATATTTGAGTATAAATGTCCAAAAACAAACACTTTTTGCTTGGCTGTTGGCACATGCAGGCAATTCTCCCTGCCAGACTACCCAGTTCAGGGCTTTGCTGAGAAAACGCACAAACAAAACTGATAAGGCTCATGGCTCTCTGGCTGCCTGGAGTTCTGTTCTCTTTCTTTTCTACCTCCTCAGAGCACTAAACTCTTACTGAGCATCTACTATGTGATATAAGTGTGGAGAGACAAACGAATGAGACACCAGGCAGGCCCTCAGTCTCTGCAGAACTTAGGTGTAAATAAAGAATTTTGAAAAAATAGGGTCTCCGGAGGAGATGCAAGCAAAATGAGTGCTTATTTTTTGAAAGGCAAGGGAGCAGTTGGAGACATAGAAGACAGGTTAGAAGAGGCTCCCGGGCTGGTGTGATTGAGAGGGAGGGCAGAGCGGGCCAGGTCTGACTGGTTTCATGTGCTAATGAGTCACAGCCACCAATCAGTCCTTATCCAGGAAAAGCTGCCTCTTTAAATCCCCTGGAGGGGGCCAGGTGGAGCCAGAAGAACCTGATCTGGAGATAGTCCCTGCTCCAACTCACTGTGACCTTGGCAATGTCACTTGTCCTCATGTGGTTTCCAGGCGTCCTTCAGCTGCTTCCCAATAGGCCTGCCGCTTGGACGAGGGTCTAGCTGTGCAGACAATGTGAACTATGGAACTATTTAAGCCAGATGTTGCAGTTGGAAGGTGATGGTCATGATTCATGAATTGCAAATATATATTTTCTGCCCTAAGACACAGAACCCCTTTATTTACTTATTACTTATTTTGGTGGCTGGCTGGTACAGACCTCTTTAAATCTATCATATATCCATCCTTGTCCCCAGCCTCTACCCAATCCTGATTTCCACCTCCTTTGTCTCACTGTACTCCCTTCTCTGTTTTATTCATTTATTCATTTACTTATTTATTCATTCAATGTAAAATGTATGAATGCACCTAATATGTACTAAGCACTGTTTTGGGCACCGAAACCTATACCTGACCCCACTCTGGGGTGAAGTTTCTAAGTAGAAATGGAGAAAGAGAAGGGAGGAGGGGTCCCAGAGATTGGGCCATCCTGTGCTGTCAGGCTGGTCCAGGAATCTGATGTTCAGCCACCACTCCAAAGATGAGCTCTGCAGCTCAGTGGGGGCCCTGTCCTACTATGTGTGGGCCTCACTGCAGCAGACATCCACTTTCTGGATTTTCTCCAGATTTCCTGGAGTGAAGAGTGAGGGGAGTTACTCTCCAGGAGTGTCCCCCGACATGTGGGACTCAGCATTCCAAAATTAAACTCATGGGCTAGCCGTTTAGCTTAGTTGGTTGGAGCACAGCTTTTTAACACCAAGGTCATGGGTTTGGATCCCCATACCAGCCAGCCACCAAAAAAAAAGTCAAAATTAAACTAGTGATTCCCTGCCTGTCACATTGCTCCTCTCCCTTGGGTTCACAAACATAAAGCATCTTCAGTCACTCAGGCCTCCTTACACTCAAGTATGTTTGGGTGTGTTGGCCCCACAGAGGCAGCAAATGACCCCAAGGAGTGGAAGGGCCAGTGTTGTCAGGACAAGCGAGTAGGGGGCACTGGCTGAGCAGCAGGGAATTAAAGCTGCTGAAGGAAGTGTGTAGGGGAGGGAGACGTCTGAGCCTGTTGGAGTAAGGCCCCTGGCAAACCCAGCTGAGTAATCTGGGCTTCAGGGTTCAGGTTACCCAACAGCAGATGACTTTTCTGTGCACCTCCAAGTCACCTCTGTCCCCTTCCCATGGCTCTGTATTTGCTGTGAACTGGGAGAGGCTGTTATAGAATCTAACAGTTGCTCAAGGCTGGAGAAAACCCACCTCAAGGGAGACAGGGCCTGCTGGGCTTCTGCTAGTATAAAGCCCTCCCACCACCCCCAGCCAGAGCTGGAGAGTAACATGTCATGTGGGGCCATCGCCTTTCCCTTCCGATCCTTGGGGAAGCCACATCTTACCCACATTCTTCTTTGACCTAAAGAGTGTTCATATATGTAATTAAGGGGGTGGTGAAGGCAGGAGGGGAGAGTTGAGCAGGGAACCCAGAGAAGCCCAAAGTTGTTGCAAGCTTTGAATGAAAGAAGAAGAAAAAAATCTCTAAGCTGGGTGGGGAGGATGGTTTAAAGGCAGAAATGAATTGGGGTGAAAGTGGTGGGTCTGGAGAGAATGGGACTGATTTACAGTATTTTGAGGGCAAAAAGTTAGAATCTTTCCTCCCTCTCCAAAGCTTGATCTCAGGGCTGAGCCTGAGAATCTCAACCTCCCTCTCTCTCCCCCCATCCCTCTCCCCCCATACTCCTTTCCCTCTCCCTCTCCCTCCTTTTCTCTTGCTTGGGTGGTTTGCATCCCTCATTTGCCAGGCTGCTCAGGACCTGGTCTTTAATTCGGCCGCTCTAAGTCTTCCTCCCCAATCCAGGAATTTCACAAATAAATCGCTGAGAACAGAGCCCTCCTCACAACAAACAGTACAAGGTTTCTGCTCAGCCTCTGTGGCCTTGGACTAGCTTCTGGGAAGAGCCCCTGCCTGGTTACGGGCACAAACAGAGCCCTGCCTTTCACAAACGCTGGGCAACAGGAAGCTGCAGGGAGAAGGCCTGAACTCCCAGGTGAGCAGTCACGGCTCAGTGGGAAATGGCCAGGCCAGGCCAGGCCAGGCTGTGCACACGGCCTTGCCTCAGCCGGGCTGAGCCGTGGGCCAAGGCACGAGGCTTCTCTTCCAGGGAACCAGCCACTCAACTCAGTGACCTTGGGAAAGTTATTTTAGCCTCCCTTGACTTCCCTTTCCCTGTTTTTAAATAGATCAGAGATTTATGCTGCTTAATTCACAAAGAAACTGCATGGAAAAAGACTGATTTGTTTTGAAGCATTTTGGCCTCCCGAGAGGAACACAAGTTTCTAGAAAACTCCTTGAACAGACACAGATACATATGTACACACATGCATGATGCATAGATCTGTCCACGCACTCATACTGCAACCATTCGTGGACTGGGCTGCAATTCCCTGGGTCCAGGGATATTGTTTTTTGTGCACTGCTGTGTCCCCTGCAATGCAGTACTTAGAGCAAATTAATGCTCAATATATATTAATTGAATGAATGCACTTGACAATATTTGCCTGTATCCTCTTCTTGTGCCCGTCACTGGGTTCAGAGCTTAAGGACAGTCCTGCCCCTCAAGTTGCTCACAGTCAGGGAGTGAAACATGCACATAAACACATACAACTGATATAGAGTGTTAATGGGGAGGTCAGGGGGGCTGGTAGGAAAGGTCTCAAGAAGGTATACCTCATAGCATTGGAGGAAGGAGGTGGTGAGGTGGTGGGCAGGTATCTTCAGCACAGAGCCCTGAAGCAACATGGCATAGTCAGGGGACCACGGATGGGCTGGTAGGAAAGGTCTCAAGAAGGTATACCTCATAGCATTGGAGGAAGGAGGTGGTGAGTTGGTGGGCAGGTATCTTCAGCACAGAGCCCTGAAGCAACATGGCATAGTCAGGGGACCACGGATCGTTTCTCCTGGCTGGGCCATAAGGAGGCCAGCAGAGCATCAGGAGATGAGTAGGGGAGCGGAAGGCTGGATCCTGTAGGTCACATGTCCCTATTTTCAAGTGATTCCTATTCTTAACTTCAGCATTCTTCCTAGACCCTTAAAATATAGTAGTTTTACTTTTCTCTCTGCTGATTGAGAAAGTATATGTGCATGTATGAGCTTACAGACTCCTCACAGTAACTCTGAGATGGCCCCCATGCCCCTGCCACCTCCAATGCCTGTTTTCATCCTGGGGCTCATAGGGTTAAAAGCCATTACATAGGATGACCATACAACTTATCATCTAAACTGGCTTACTTGGGGAGTGAAAGGCATTATCATCAATAATTGCACTTGGGCAATAATCAAGAACTAGGAATCTTCTGGGTAAACTGGAACATAATCACTGTAGCTAAAGATCTTAGGTTACCATTGAAGGGTTTTATAGAGGTTTTATCTTCATGGTGTGATCAGATTCACATTATTGGAATAGGGTTACATTCTGTCACCCTAATTTCTTCATAGAACAGGGAAATGAAGAGGATAGGATGATTTAGATGGTCTCTGAGACCCTTTCCTGCTCAGCATTCCATAAATCTATATTTGGTAGGCATTCGAATGGTGAGAAGAGTTAGATCAAATGTAACCTCAAGGAAGTTTAGGGGGTGGACTGCAATTCAAACTAAACCATGAAGATACATACCAATATCCTGTGTTTTTAGTTGAAACCCAATAAAAGTGCCCAAGAAAAACACTCTAGGGAACCTCCGCTCATCCACCCATCCAGGAAGGGAAAGGCGATGCCCATGAAAACATTCCATTGAAATTAAAGCCCCACTGCCAGTCAACCTCTCCCACGAGTCCTAGCCCTCCCTTGCTCTCTTCCTCCCTCCTCCCTTCCTTCTCCTCCTGACTCCAATAGCAAGCAGGTAAGATGTGACTAGATCTATAAAAAGATGTGAGCAGGAAGCAGCTAAGTTAGTGCTATCGATTCAACTCCCATAACAACCCTCCCTCGCTTAAAAAATCTTCATGGCTCTTTATTGCCTGGAGAATTAAGCACAGATTCTTTGACCTCGATTTTAAGACTCTGCTTTGTCTTCCATTTTTTTCTCATGCACCCTTTTTAAAAATCTAGTAGGAATTCTTGCTAAATATACTTTGTATATTCTTTCTAGGTGCTAACTCATGTGCTCTCAAAAATCTACCAATAAATTTTATCTCTTCCATGAAGTTTGTCTTTCCTCTTCCCTCTATTTTTTTCTTCCTAGGGGATCTTAACCCTTGACTTGGTGTTGTCAGCACCATGCTGTCCTAAGTGAGCCACGGGCTGGCCCTAAACATTTATCTTTCAGGATACTTATTTATATACTGTACTTCTAAGTAAAGGTATAATTAATGGGTGCTAGTGTCTATCTCTGAATCCTCTTTCTAAGGAACTGATACTAGTGCAGGAACAGCCCTGTAAAGTCAGATTCTCTTCCATATGTCTCACACTAGGCTTGTTCTGTCTAGTTTGGAAATGCAAAGGAAATAGAATAGCCACAACACTTTTGAAAAAGAACAAAGTTGGAGGACTTACACAATCTGACTTCAAGATTTACTTTAAAGCTACTGTAATCAAGACAGTAGAGTACTAGTGTCACAAATATAAACTAATGGAACAATACGGAGAGTACAGAAATAGATCCGTCATATACAGTCAATTGATTTTCGACAATGATACAAAGACAATTCAGTGGAGAAATGTTAATCTATTTAACAAATTGTGCTGGAAGAATTGGATAAATAATTGGGGGAAAAAGAACTTTTATCTATACCTCAAGAAATAACCCCAAATAAATATTAGACCTATATATAAAACCTAAAACTATTAGAAGAAACATCAGGGAAAATCTTTGTGACCTAGGGCTAAGCAAAGATTTCTCAGACACAACACCAAAAGAACCAAAAAATTGATAAATGAGGTTTTATCAAAATTAAGAACTCTTCTCTAAAAGACACTGCTTTGAGAATTAAAAACTTTGGAAAAAAAGAAAATATTTGCAAATCACAGATCTGATAAGGGCATTGTATTACATAAAGAACTTTCAAAACACAGTAAATAAAAAACCAATTCAAAATCGGCAAAACATTTAAATAGACAATTCATCCAAGAAGAATATGGATGACAAATAAGCACTTGAAATGATGTATAATCACTGGTCATCAGGGAAATGCAAATTAAAATTATGAGATATGAACCCACTACACACCCACTAGAATATATAAAACTAAAAAGGCTAACCATGCCAAGTGGTGTGATGTGAAATAACCAGAACCCTAACATACCACTGGTGGGCATGTAAAGTGGTACAAACTATTTTGGAAAACAATTTCTTGAAAGGTTAAACGTATACTTAACATACCCACTCACAGATATTTACTCAAGAGAAATGTAAGTTTATGTCCATCCAACGACTTGTACATAAAATATTCAAGGCAGCTTTATTAGTAGCTCAAATTGGAAACAATACAAATGTTTATCAATGAGTGAATGGATTTATCCATACAATGGATTACTACTCAGCAATAAAATGGAATAAACTATTGATACATGCAGCAACATGTGTGAATCTCAAAATAATCATACTAAGTACAGGAAGCCAGATAAATAAGAGAACCTCCTCTATGTTTTCATTTATTTAAAATTCTACAAAATGCAAACTTATCTGCAGTGGCACAAGGCAAATCAGTGGTTGCCTAGAGACTGGGGACAGGGGAAAAATAGGGTATGTGAGAGGGCAGAGGAGTATCACAAAGGGACATGAGGAAATTTCTGAGGGTAATAGACATATTCACTATCTTGATTGTGGTGATGGTTTAATGGGTGTAGATATATGTCCAAACTTATCAAACTGTACACTTTATGTGCAGTTTAGTTTATGTCAATTATACCTTAATAAAAATTTAAAAAATAGATGTAGGCTGTCATCTAGGAGTTCATGGTCTCACTGAAGAGATACCACTCAAAGAGAAGGTTTTTTGTTCATTCATTGGTTTTGTTTTAACATCATCTAGTCCAGCATTCTCCCCAATCACTCATCATCTGGCCTAACAAACTTACAATGCACTGTGTTTCTACTGAGCACCCCCACACCTGCTGTGTGATCACCTGGGTGGGAGGTGGGGTCAGCATATAAATCTGATTTCTTGAGACTTGCACCAATCGCTTCTGAAGCACAAGTGGCCCTCTGGGGTGGGTTTGAAGAACTGGCCCATGGTGCCTTAGAACTGGAGGGGAAGAGTGCGTGCGTGTGTGTGTGTGTGTGTGTGTGTGTGTGTCTTTTGAATCAATAGAATGCTGTCCTGATTGAATGTGATCTGCAGCCATCATGACAGAGGGTATTGTTCTGCCTTTTTCAATCAACAGTTTTCAATCTGGAGGGCACAAAGGTGGCTTAGAAGGAGGTCACCACGGGGTATGTGGCCTGCACTATGGTCCTGGGCTTAAGTCTTATGACACCAGAGGATATGCATAATCAGCCCAAGGGAATGAAATGAAAGTTTCCCAGTGAAATTTTAATCATGCACATGTGTCCACTCCACAGCCTCACTGAAAGTGAAAAATCTTGGGGTCACCTGGCATAAAGGGTCCCAACCTTTCATTGCCTAGAACCCTTCTGAGCTACAAGTTTTGAAAGATTTTTGCCTACTAGTGTGCTACTTTTTAAAAATAATAATTCAGTTTCTCATTTTTTTATAATTCAAAACTGTTAACAATATCAGCTACCATTCTAGAACATGATAATCACCATATCTAATAAATCACATAACACAGGCACAGGACATTTTGAGTATGGGTTCAGTAATGTCAATGATTTTAACATTGTGTACTTGTTAAGGTATGTACAATTCTGAAAGTCCCAATTATAGAAGTCTAAATACATTTGGTTTACTATGTCTGGATTCATTATGTGAGTCACTTTTCTTCATATTCAAACATGCACCCACATATACAAGGGTACTTCAAAAAGTTCACGGAAAAATAGAATTAAAAGATAATATGAATATTCCCATGAACTTCTTGAAGACCCCACATAGTTAGATCTGGAAAACAACTTCATTTAACAAATCACTTTAGGGGCTTTTTTTTTTTTTCGTTGTAGAAAAACAATACTTCTGCAGCCAGCCTCAGTAAACAATTTTCCTCTCTGACAAGGATGACTTCATTTTATCCTAGTAAAAGGTAAGTTTTTATCATCCTAATTAAGCAGGAGAGAAATGATTCCCAGTGAGCTGCATGACAAGGTGTGTAATTGTAGTTAATTTCAATTAACAATCTCCATTTTTGAACTGTTAATCTCCATTCCTTTCATTTTAGTCTTGACTAAAATGAAAGGGATTTCAACAATGAAATTCCCCCACCCCCTTCAATGAACTATTACATTTTAAGTGTCTTAGAAGAAAATGAATTTATTACATTTTTTAAAGCTGAAATCTTCAACTGTAGGAAGAAAGACCTTGTTATTCATGGCAGTATCTCTTGTGATGAAAAAGAAAACCTAAAAGAGACCACTGCAAAGTAAACAGGTGGTACTGCTGTGTGTTAGGAGCAAGGAGAGAAGGGTTGGCATTTAGCAGGAAATTTCTACAGGGGCTCAATAAATAGGAAATTTTATTAGGTACACATTTCTAGCCTTCAAGTCATATAAAATATAAACAATGAAGAAAAATTGGGAACCAAATTTTAAGTTTTGTGGCATTGCTTTCAGCACAACACACGCACATTTTTTTTTAATAGATTATTTTTGGAGCAGTTTTAGGTTCACAGTATTTTTTTAAAGAAGAAAACCATGTGTGTCAACGTGTTGCCAAGAAAGCGTCAACAACAAAGAGTAGCAGTAAGATTATTGAGTATTAAGGAAAATCCTAGAACAGGCCTCACTGACTCGACTTGCTTCCACCCACCACTGGGTGGTAATGTGATTGAAACCTTCATTCCAGGTAAACTGTCCTCAAATCTCCTCCATTCTCCCCAGGTCACTGATGTCATCATCTGGGAAGAGTGCGTGCGTGTGTGTGTGTGTGTGTGTGTGTGTGTGTGTGTGTCTTTTGAATCAATAGAATGCTGTCCTGATTGAATGTGATCTGCAGCCATCATGACAGAGGGTATTGTTCTGCCTTTTTCAATCAACAGTTTTCAATCTGGAGGGCACAAAGGTGGCTTAGAAGGAGGTCACCACGGGGTATGTGGCCTGCACTATGGTCCTGGGCTTAAGTCTTATGACACCAGAGGATATGCATAATCAGCCCAAGGGAATGAAATGAAAGTTTCCCAGTGAAATTTTAATCATGCACATGTGTCCACTCCACAGCCTCACTGAAAGTGAAAAATCTTGGGGTCACCTGGCATAAAGGGTCCCAACCTTTCATTGCCTAGAACCCTTCTGAGCTACAAGTTTTGAAAGATTTTTGCCTACTAGTGTGCTACTTTTTAAAAATAATAATTCAGTTTCTCATTTTTTTATAATTCAAAACTGTTAACAATAGCAGCTACCTTTGACCAAGGGCTTACTATGGACCAACCCCAACAACACTCTGAGTTAGATGTTATTACTGTCCTTATTTTATAGATGAGGGCATGGAGGTTCAGAGAGATCAAGTAGTTCCATCAAAGTCACTTTGCTAGGAAGTGGATGAACACGGGTTTGACCCCAGATCTGTCTGCTGTCAGAGCCCAGGTGACTCATCACAATTCTATTTGGCTAGGCATAGCTTCTGGTTTGTATGAAGTATCCCCAGGGTAACCACACAGTCAAAAACAAAGAGAGGAGGTGTCAATCAGACTGTGTGACCTGTATCCAGGCAAAAGCAATATTCCCATTAAGCTCTTTGAAATATTGAAAATTGCTCACAGACCTCTTCTCATCCTCCACACCATTAACACCTCTAACGACCTCTAGAAGTCTGTGGGTTCAGGGATTGAGAATCGCATGCTAAGTCCTATCCCCTCACTTAAGAGAGAGGGACACAGAGCTCAGGGCTCCCACTCCACCCCTCCCTTCACCGTTGGAGACCCCTGAGAAAGGAGAAATAGTTTATGGGCTTAGGCAAGACATTGCTCCTTATTATACTTACTTTTCTCCTCTGCAAAATTAGTTTCCCTAGGATTCTATTCCTCACTTCCTGAGAAGTAAAGGCTTCAGCCTTGACTAACAAATATCAGAGTTGTACTGTGTTTTAAAAATTCCTTTAGTTGTATGATGTTGCTAGCATGCGACCGGGTGTCTCCAAGATTTCGAAGATACCTCATGCTGACTGCTTCTTGCCGCTTTCAAATAATCTGGACTCTAAACCTACTGGCCAAGGAACACAAAGAGAGAGCTGGGCCATCAATCACCGGCAGACGTGCCGCGCGCTTTCTCACGCCTCAGAGGTGGGGGAGGGGCAGGAGGCAGCCAACATTTAAGCAGATCTTATGGGATTGAAAAAGTGAATTAGTACCCAAAGATCTTTGAGACAAGTCAATGTTGAAAATAATATTTGAGGAGCGCCATAAACCCAGCTTCTCTCTCAGGAGAAAGGGCTTGAAAGCTCACGTTTCTGTTGACTGTGAGCCACTGGGGCTGGCCTGAGCCTATTCCTCGCTGCGTCCCCACAATGCCCAATATACAACTTGGCAGACTGGATTATTAAGGAAATACTGACTTTCTTACTAAAATAAAACCCAACGCCTCCGGGTTTGGCACTGAAAGGAAACTTGCTAGGCGGTGGGATGAGGTTGTGGAAGGCAGCTGGAAGGCAGATAGCCTCTTTATCTAGGATTGCCTTCTCCCTGGAATCTTCTGAAGCCCACCATTCCCACCCCCACGGTGGTCCCCGGGAAAGGCTGTGCTTGCTCTAACATGCCAGCTCCAGTGGCCTTTCCAGGTGGGGTCTGGAGCCTGCTGAGGGCTATTCCACCAAGGGAGGAGGGAGGTGTCAGAGATCCAGTAAGTGGAGGACCTAACTTTAAACGCGGCTTATGTATCGTCCACGTGTGGTCACCCTAGACCCTTTTCCCTGCCTCTGTAGGACAGAGAATGTGTTTCACTCATGTCCCCCAGTAGGGCTGCCTCAGACTCCTAGAATTCTTCAGGTCCACTTCCCAAAGACATTCCTCCAAAGTGATGCAGAACTTCTACAAGTATTACAACTAAACCTGCGTTTTTATAATATAGCTAGAAATATTTTTAAAAAACAAAAACAAGAAATAATAGGCACACTCAATCGAATTATACAACATTATTAACACATCAGAAATTGATAACATAGAAACCTGTAACTCGTTTTAGGGCTGACCTCAGAATAAAAAGCTTGTTCTCTCTGTACACTTGAGGAGTGTCCTGTGACTGCAATGCCACCCTTAGAAAAAAGTTTCCATTTGCAGTCTGGAAAGGATGTAACAAAACAAAATGCAAAAGTTTACCAGATGCGGAGGCTGATAAGACAGCAACTGTCATCCATATTCTATAACTTCAAAATTTTCTTAGTCAAAACAACTTCCTGTTGAATTTATAATTAATGTTATAAATGTAGAACATAAAGTTATGCCAGCTAAACACCATTTTTATTTGTTTTAGATACTGTTAAAGAGACTTATGTGTCTCTAAAAGTTGGAAGACCCTCCCTAGACCATTAGAGAGAAGTTGAGCCTTTTCACCTGTTCCCCAGGACCCTGAAACCCACCTACCCATAGACATGTCTTTATTCTTGCAGGACTACAAGGAAATTGCATCTCAGTGCAATTCAGCCCAGGAGGTAGTTGAGCTGGGGCTGCTGTGGGTTAGGAGAGGGTACGGGGATGGAAGCTCAAACAACCAAGATCTCAATTTGTGCTTCTTAAGTTAAATCCTTTGTTGACTCCCCCTTTCTCTCCCTGATGGTGATTTTCTCAGGTCTGAAGAACAAGTGTCCCCCTTCTCAAGCTGAAGGACACTATTTATTGGGTATATTATATATCAAGCTCAAACAACCAAGATCTCAATTTGTGCTTCTTAAGTTAAATCCTTTGTTGACTCCCCCCTTCTCTCCCTGATGGTGATTTTCTCAGGTCTGAAGAACAAGTGTTCCCCTTCTCAAGCTGAAGGACACTATTTATTGGGTATATTATATATTAACCTAAACTGAGGGAGGGGCAGTCAACAGAATTGTTTGAAGGGATGTGCTTTTTCTGCAGAGCAGCCCAGTGACTGCTGGATTATTGGACAACATCCCCACATATCAGCCTATCTTAGTCCATTCAGGCTCCCCTAACAAAATGCCACAGACTAGGTGGCTTTATAAACAACAGAAATTTATTGCTTACAGTTCTGGAGGCTGGGAAGTCCAAGATCAAGGCACAAGCAGATTTGGTGCCTGGTAAGGGCCCATTTTCTGGTTCATAAGTGGCACCTTCTCACTGTGTCTTCACATGGTGGAATGGGTGAACTCTGGTCTCTTCAGCCTCTTCTAAGGATATTAATCACCTCCCAAAGGTGCTATCTCCTAACACCATCACACTGGGGATTAGGTTTCAATATGTGAATTCTGGGGGAGACACAAACATTCAGTCCATAGCAGGGCCAGAAGGCCTTTCCAATAGTCCTAGGCCAATCCCTCAGTTATATACAAGGAAACTTAGGCCCAGAGAGGGGAANACAGTTCTGGAGGCTGGGAAGTCCAAGATCAAGGCACAAGCAGATTTGGTGCCTGGTAAGGGCCCATTTTCTGGTTCATAAGTGGCACCTTCTCACTGTGTCTTCACATGGTGGAATGGGTGAACTCTGGTCTCTTCAGCCTCTTCTAAGGATATTAATCACCTCCCAAAGGTGCTATCTCCTAACACCATCACACTGGGGATTAGGTTTCAATATGTGAATTCTGGGGGAGACACAAACATTCAGTCCATAGCAGGGCCAGAAGGCCTTTCCAATAGTCCTAGGCCAATCCCTCAGTTATATACAAGGAAACTTAGGCCCAGAGAGGGGAAGTGACATCCCCAAGGTCATACCGTGCATGACTCTTTGACTCTGTGTTCTTCATCCTTTCCACAATGCCCACTCTGTCACTTGTGATGATGATCAGCTCTGAGGTGAGAGGGTTAACCTCCATTCCGAAAGGTGTTAATAGTGATTTATATCTTTAAATGTGGCTAATGGTGGAAATAAAATGACAATGAGAAAGCAACACATGCTTTCAGAGTGACTGCTCACCAGAGCACACATTAAGCCTGATTTGATCACACCCATTAGAGATTTCAGCTGAACATTACAGGGATGTTTCTCGGGAATTTGTCTGATGGATGTAGGAGGGTCAGCTACTAAGGATAAAGAACCATCAATGAAATGCCCACCTAGACAGAATTTCATCAATTACAGGTATGGAGAATTTGAAATGCTACACATAAATTATTTCTAAAATGAAGCAGCTATTTTTAAAAATTATTTTTTATAATTCTAACAGTTTTACT
>NW_007729599.1:168165-198776 GCF_000696425.1 Galeopterus variegatus
TCCTTAGACATCACAAGTCTGACCTTCCAGTTGACAGAGGGACCCCCAGAGTCCCAGACAGGGAAGCCACTTGCCACAGTCATGGCAGAGTCCAAGAAAAGGGAAGGAGAGTGCTGCAGAGACACCAGGACATCTCACGCCTGAGTTTCAAGGATGTCAATGATTTAAAAAAAAAAAACTACTTGTTTTTACAAACATCCCTAGTTGCATAGCAACAGACAGCATCCCTGATCCCCATTAGCCACATTTCCAAGAATCTTCACTTGATGATGATAGAACGGTTTACTTTTTACTTCCACAGCACTTTGCTGGGTACAAAGTCCTTTCACACCTAGCATGTCCCAGGGAACTGCAGCTTATCCTGTGAGGCAAGAAGGCAGAGAAGGAAACTGGGCCCCAGAGAATCAGAGACTCGGCCAAGGTTACACAGCCCAGCATCTGTCAGTGGGGCCCAGCAGCTGTCCGTGGCAGCTCAGGCTTCTGCAGCCAAGTCCACTCTTTCCTCTCCAGGCTGTGGACTCCCTGGAAGAACAGCAGACAGTGACAGATGAACTGATGCCCTCCATTATCCACTGACGAAAACCCTGAAAGGACATTTGAGACAGCTAGTTCAGACGCCAGCTCCATGGTCAAAGTACCATCTCCTGTAAGCACTAAACATCTAGCATAAGGTGACTTAAGTGAAATGGTTGTTTTAAAGGAATATGATTTTTTAAAAAAGAGAAAAGATTCAAGGGCTTCGTATTTGAAGTTTTTACGGAACACTAATGGGCATCTTAATAGATGATCTGCAAACTCCATGGTCCCCAGGGGCTTCTGGGCATTAGGTTAACACCACTCATGATTCAAGGAAATTAAGAGAAACTTCAAAGTGCGATTCATGAGGTCTGGATGAGGCAAGCACTGTAGGAGACATAGGGAAAATTAAAGCAATTGTCAAGCATGGGGGGAAAAGATTACCTCTGCAGTCAGCATCCTACCTCTGGGCCTAAGGCTTAAAGTTTAAAATAATAATAATAATAACCCGGCATCTTGTTTCGATTTAAGTATGAAAAGCCAGTGTCTGCAGGCGGCTGCTGAGCTAGGCGCTCTTCCTGCTGGGGCATCCATGGAGGTGTTGTCAGGATAACTCAAAGCAGAGAGAACCCAGCTGGGGTGTCACCCCCTCTCAACCCCCCACTCCCCATTTGAGTTTGCAATGCCGGCGGTTAGAAAAAGTGTCTCCAACTTGTAAACACAGCAAATTTGATCTGGAAGTCATTGAGAAAACATAAACATGGAGGCTCATGCAGTTGTGTTTACACTGTTCGAGCCCCGGTGAAAGATGAGCTCGTTATAGAAGGATTGGCTTTTTTTCAAAGGCTCTTTTCTTTTTAAAATAAAAATCTCAAGAAATAGGTATTGCTGTGAAGACCAAAATCCCGACAGAGAGACCACAAGTGCATGAACAAGTGTTGCTTAAGCAGGTAACAGTCATAATGTCACATTTACTCAGATGTCTGCAATTGCAGAAACTGCTTTCTCAAGAAGTCAATTATTTTTGAAATAGAAATTGATAGTACTGGAACAGCTTCTAAAACTGTATCCTTAGTGAAGAATATGGTTTCATGACCATTTCCCAAATCCATTCTAAACTTGTAGTAACGTGGACCAGGAATTTAGTCCAGTTTCCTTCATTTGATCAATAAATAAATGGGAGGTATAGATGGGGATAATGACTTACTTAAGATCACAGAGCTTGTTAGTGTCAGAGGCAAAAATAGGACAGAGATTTCCCAATTTCTACTGGTTCTTTCAGGACGTGCATCTTTCAGGAGTCGCTATTTTACCTAACACTTTTACCCAAGGGTATTATTAAAGATTGTGTTCTATATGGAGCAGGTATAGCATTTATTCCACAAGCATGGCATGAAAAAAACGCCACATAATTTTTCTAAAAACAAATTAATTCTGATTAGGAGGCCCCAGTTCACTGAGTTGGTGGAGAAATGTACCAGTTCAGTCATTCTCGAGTGAGCAGCCCCACCCACCTGGGGGCATGGGAGGGACCGAGGTGTAGAAGTAGAGCCACAGTACAGCAGGCACACAGTTTTCAGTCCCCACCAGAACACTGATGTCCTCACAGCCCAAGGCTCTGCTTCTGGGCTGTGGCCTTTACAAAGATGGGGGTCTCTGGGCCTGCAGCCTCTCCCTCCTGAGGCTCTGCCTCCACTCTGTGGCCCTGGCAGGGAGGTAGTCATTCTCGAGTGAGCAGCCCCACCCACCTGGGGGCATGGGAGGGACCGAGGTGTAGAAGTAGAGCCACAGTACAGCAGGCCCACAGTTTTCAGTCCCCACCAGCACACTGATGTCCTCACAGCCCAAGGCTCTGCTTCTGGGCTGTGGCCTTTACAAAGATGGGGNTGGGGATAATGACTTACTTAAGATCACAGAGCTTGTTAGTGTCAGAGGCAAAAATAGGACAGAGATTTCCCAATTTCTACTGGTTCTTTCAGGACGTGCATCTTTCAGGAGTCGCTATTTTACCTAACACTTTTACCCAAGGGTATTATTATTAAAGATTGTGTTCTATATGGAGCAGGTATAGCATTTATTCCACAAGCATGGCATGAAAAAAACGCCACATAATTTTTCTAAAAACAAATTAATTCTGATTAGGAGGCCCCAGTTCACTGAGTTGGTGGAGAAATGTACCAGTTCAGTCATTCTCGAGTGAGCAGCCCCACCCACCTGGGGGCATGGGAGGGACCGAGGTGTAGAAGTAGAGCCACAGTACAGAAGGCCCACAGTTTTCAGTCCCCACCAGCACACTGATGTCCTCACAGCCCAAGGCTCTGCTTCTGGGCTGTGGCCTTTACAAAGATGGGGGTCTCTGGGCCTGCAGCCTCTCCCTCCTGAGGCTCTGCCTCCACTCTGTGGCCCTGGCAGGGAGGGAGAGGGGCCTTGGAGCCCCACACCACTGCTCTCTTAAGTCTGGAGAAACTCTCCAGCCCATCTTCCCCTCCCCTCGCCTGATTCTCCTTCTGCTCCTGCTCCCTGGTGTCCCCCACTGCCTCTTCCCCAATTAGCACAATCTTCTCTAAAGCAAGGCCCAAAGAGTCCTGAGAAGGGGAAACCTTAAGGCCTAACAATCTTCCTAGAATGAAAAATGGAAAAATATAATAAGATTGAATTCCACATTGACATCTCAATAATTACTGCCATTTAGGTAATGCCACTTTCACCATGCAGAATTCCCATCCTTTTCTAGTGAAAACGAGGATGCATTGGCAGAACTTCTGACAGTCTTTTTCACACTCACCGGCTTCTGTCATCCTCAAATGCTGCAAAGGAGGTCTTTGTCACACCCATTTTCCAGATGAGGAGACCAAGTTCAGTAAAGTAATAAGATACTTGTAGTTACTTTTTCTTGGTCCTGAGAAGTGGGTGGCAGACTCTGTGTATCAAGTAGTCTCTGAACTTGGTCAAACTCACAATAAACCAGCACTTGTTAATCCCACTCCATGATACTTTTCTTCTTTCACTTTTTTTTTTTTTGGGGGGGGGGCAGGGGGCCAATGCAGGGATCCAAACCCTTGACCTTGGTGCTATAACATGGCATGCTCTAACCAGCTGCGCTAAGCAGCCAGCCCTTCTTTCACTTCTAAATGCCATGATGAATGTAGGCAAAACCAAATGCAACACTCAACATTCTTCTATGTGGGGCCCATTGTTTTTGTTCACTCAGCTTCAAGGTTAAAAAAAAGAAAAAATAGACCAAAGATCATAAACAATCTTCCTACTTCTATTCCTCCTCAACATTTGGAAATTTTGGAAAGAAATTCAGTGAATGGTAAAAAGAATCATTAAATTCTCTAGGACTATTTGGTTGGGGTCTTTGTGCCCTGGTGCCAAGACTCCTGAGACTGTGACCACAATCTCTTTATGTGCTCCCTACCTCCTGCCTGACTTCTGGCACCTCTAACAGGGCTGTGGCATTCACTGGTGTCAACCTCCTCAGCTCCCTGGAGAAACAGGCTACAAATCTATAGGAGCGTCTTCAGTCGCTGGGTGCGTCCAGTCACTCAGCAAACATTAATTGAGCAGCTACTGTGTGCCAGGCATTGTTATAGGCATGTAGGGATACAGTCACACAAGAAAACAAAGTCCCTTCCCTAAAGAAACTCCTGTTATGGGAAAGGGGGGTGGGCATGACAGATGGTAAATAGAAATAATAAATAATATTTCAGGTGATGATATGTGGTATGAAGAAAATACAGTAGGGCAAGGGGGATCTTCTTCAGAAATATAGCATCTCCAGAAATGCCTGAGACACTTAACTGCAAGGACTCAGACACACTTCTAACACCGTCACATCACCTTTACTAATTGTGTAAGCAGACAGGAAATATGAAATAATCTGCACAGCATGCCCTGAAAGCTGTCAAGGGCTTTATCGGTTCACAAAAGCACTGCAACACAGAGGTCACCTGGCCTGGGGCAGATGGGCATTTGGGACACAGCTCTGGGTTGATGGTCAGCAGCCCTAAGCCCTGTGTCCCTATCTGCTACCCATGGTCAGTGTGGCCTTCCCTACATCACTTCACCTTTCTGAACCCAAGTGTTTTCACTGTGAAATGGGATAAAATAGGTTGAGAGCTTTCTCTTTTCATCCATCAATTTTTTCCTAGCCCTGCATTCTCTGACTTTTATTTCACATAGTCACTTTAGTTTTTGTTTTAACTAGTTAATTCAGAAAAATAACACAAACAATGACTGGTAGACCTGGTCAAAGATCTGCTTCAGGAAGGGATGATGCAGTCCCTCTTCAGCAGAAGATGAAATTAGCCATCTAGAAATCAGAGTTAAGCCTTTTGCACAAACTTCATCTGGGAAAGAAAATGAAAAAATATAACCAAGAGAATTATGAAAAAGAACAATAAAGAGAAGCTTGCATCGTAACTTACTATCAAGCGGTAGCAAGTTGCATAGCATTTTAACAATATTCCTGCACTGGTGCATTGGTGCAGGAATAGACTAACCAAGAGAATTATGAAAAAGAACAATAAAGAGAAGCTTGCATCGTAACTTACTATCAAGCAGTAGCAAGTTGCATAGCATTTTAACAATATTCCTGCACTGGTGCATTGGTGCAGGAATAGACAAACAGATCAACGTACCTAAGCAGTTCCATGACAACTGGGAAACAGCTACTGACCCAAACTTCTCAGTGCACCCTGCTGACCTGGCCACCCTGCTCTCTCTCCCTTGGGACCCCTGACTCCTCAACCTTCAGCTATTAAAGGGTAACACCTGGATAAGCAGAGGACCCCCAAAGGCCCAGCTTCAGCACCTCAGGCTGATGACTGACATCTGCATTGATCTGCAGATGCTGTTCAATGTGTTTACTATTTTACCCCTGAGCATTCTCAAACTCTGTTACTGATGGTTTGTTCTTTTGAGAGTATAATTTGGCAGTTTCTATCAAAATAAAAGTGTACATACCCTTCAGCGCAGCAATTCTATTTCTAGTTATTTTTCCTACAAAATATTTTACATATGCAAAGAAACTCTATAGAGGTGTTCACTGCAGTATAATTTGTAATAACAAACAAACAACAACAGAAATAATCTTAAAGCTCAATGATAAAGGTCTCATTAAAAATAGTCTATTCCTGGGACACTGTGTAGCTACTTCAGTGAGGAAGTAGCTTTCAGTTGTACAGCAATCCATTGGCTTGTTTAGGGGAAAAGTCCAGAAGTAGAGACATCTCAGACTCTGCTGGATCTATCCTCAGCTGAGTTTCTGTTATTCTCAGCTCTAGTCTCCTCCCTGTGTCACCTTCATCTTGAATGGAGTCTCTCCTAGTAGCCAAACTTCTATAGCATTTCTGGGCCTGCCATCTGCACTCAGCACGGCTCAGAGCGAGGAAGGGAGAGGTCTCCTCTCCCTGCAGCCATCCAGAAACATCCTGTGCCTGACTGTGATTGGAGCCATACTGAGCTCACTGCTGAGGTGTTCACCAACCAGGGCCTCCCCCAGAACGGGTGATGAGGTCAGCCCCACCCGAGGCTACTCCCCAAGGGGGAAGGAGCAGAGTGCAAGAGTGGGGGACAACCTGTATGGCAGGCCAGTAGAGCAGCCACATTCTAGAAAGTCACCCTGGAATTACGGGGGGAAAAGGACTGAAAGAGAGCAGGAGCAGATGGAATCCGGAAGACAAGTTAGCAGGCTGTTGACATCGTCCTGACTAGAAAGAGAGAGAGCATCAGAGAGTTAAAAGGTGGAACTGGCAGGACTTGGGACTTGGTCACCAACTAAATTGCACTGGGAGAGTTGGGAGGGGTTTAGTCAAAGCTGAGACCAGTGTGCAAAATCTAAGGGAGTATCAAAAAACTCAGTTATCAAGATTAATAATATTTTGATCCAATATTTTTTAAAAATAAAAATTAATTCAAACATTTATGGCATATGAAATACTAAAATTTTAAATAAAGACAGGATCTACGACTAATTTCTTTCCTTTTGCCTCAATCTCTAATATGGCTCTGCACAGCACTGAATGTAGGATGACTCTCAGGTTACAAAATGTGGTGCTTAAAAAAATGGTAGTGAGAGAAGGAATTGGTTTGGAGTAGATGTTGGTGGTTTTATTTTTGCTGTCACAGTTATGTTCAGGCCCCTCAAGTTGCAGCTGAGGTCCATCTTGTGCAGGAATGAAAACATGCCCTGAGACCGTGTGGTGCGGGCGGGAGGAGAAGATTGTAGCTCAGCACAAAGGCCACCAAATTCACTCTCTTCCCAAAATGAACTGTGCCTTCACATGGTTCCCCAGATCAACTAGGATGTGGCAGCAGGGAATTCCAGGGAAGAGCCCACTGCATAAGTAGTCCAGATTGTGGATTATGCCATCCCAGACCTCCACCCAGGTGCCCAGACCAGAGCCATGAGGATGATGTCATTACACTCTTGCGTCCCTTTGCTCACAGCTTTCTCCGGCACCTGCTCCTCCTCTCTGTGCCAGGCTCTGGGGCAGGAGAGGAGGAGGAGCATGACAATGGAGGATGAAGAAAGAGGCAAAAAGGCTGAGAGGAAGAAAGGAAAGAAAAGAAAACAGAGAAGGGGAAAGAAGAGGAGGTGAAGAAGAGAAGAAATAGTGCTAAGTAGGGTCGCTGGCTTTCCAAATAATCAACAAACTAAGAGGTGAAAACTGCTCCCCTTCTCTCTCCCCACCGCGGACTGCAGTGGCAAACCTGAGGGGTTATGACAGGCTGAGTGAGAACTTTTTCTCCTTTTTAGTAAGGAAAGAAGGCATGAGCCCAAGGTGTATAGCTGCCCACCAGTGCCACTCCCAAGAAGCATCCTGACTAGAGACAAGGAGGTGCCTCCTGAGCACAGAAGTGGTGCTGTCAGCTCCATGGCTTAGCTTCGCAGATGCTCATTAAGTTCCCATGAATAAAAATATTCTACAGAGTTCAGATCCCCTCAACAGCCAGCGGCAAAAATGTATTCTAAGGATTAGTGGTTAAAGGAAATAACTGCTATCTCTTCTTACAGAAGGAAAGAAGGGAGGGAGGGAGGGAGGGAAGGAGGAGAGAAAGAGACAGAGAGAGAGAGACAGAGAGACAGAGAGACAGAGAGAGAGTCTACCAGTATCATTGCTACTGTGAAACTCAAATTTAGCTGTATCAACTGGTGAGGGAGGGAGGGAGGGAAGGAGGAGAGAAAGAGACAGACAGAGAGAGAGAGACAGAGAGACAGAGAGACAGAGAGAGAGAGAGAGAGTCTACCAGTATCATTGCTACTGTGAAACTCAAATTTAGCTGTATCAACTGGTCTTGGACAAACACACCAGACAAGAGAAGTGACCTGAAGGACTCTGAGCCAAACGGAGCGAGATGGGCAAGGAACAGTTTCTTCCTAGTGAGGTTTCTATGATGTGAATGTGGTCACCAGAAGAGGCAGCTCCCCTGCAAATTCATACACCGGCCTTCACCATCACTAGGTGACTATTCCTGAGCCCGTCATGCTCAGTGGCCCCTGAAAAGTGACTCCTAAGAACACACCAGACCCACCTGCTGGGGAATTGTCCCCGTCCCTCAACAGGCCAAAAAGGAGACCCTTACAAGAGGATTAACAGGCCATGGGAACAGTCCTGGATTGAGAGTCAGGAGGCCCCTGCCATTAATTTATTGGACAACTTGGACAGATCATAGCCTCTTTCTGGAACTCGTTTTCACATCTATAAATTGGGGGTAATGAGGGTGGGGAGTAGACTTAGATCCCCTGTGGTTCCCAGATGTTCCACCAACAGGCTGTATCAGATTCAAACACATTTTCTGGGCCAGCCTCCAGGTTCTGGTTCCACAGGCCCAGGAACCTCCAAGCTGTTGCTGAAAACCAGCCATATTAAGTAATCACAGGACTTATGTGACCTCTAAAGTCCTGTCTTGACCAGACAGTCAGAGACAATCACTAAAAAAAGATAACTATAAATTACATCAGTCATTTGGGGATGGAACTTTCTTTTAAATGACGTGAAAAAGGAGAGCAGGGTAGCTCACAGATTTAAGAAATATTTTTCAAAAAACCCACTCATGATGGGAAACACACTCCACATCGATAAACTGAATTAAAAAGACAATTTTTTTTCTTTAATTTCTCCTCAACTTCAACTCCTTAAATATCTTCAGGAAAGCTAAGAAAGGGCAGGGAGTAAGGGAAGTCTATCTCCCTGACGATTTACTGAAGTGATTCATCGTGGAGGTCACGATGGCCCTTGTTTGGGCCTGTTACAGTTTGCTAAGCTCCACTAAGCTTAGGTATTAGGAGATCCTCCATTGGAGCATTTGTGTTAAAGGGAGGAGGAGGAAAGAGCTTTTCTTTCTTCTCGAGCTCTAGTCGAAATCCTGGGACACTGTTCTGTTTGTATTCCTTTTCTATTCAAGTTGCTGATGTTCCAGGCGTTCTTTGCCCCATTGCTCAGTGTTTGTTTATGGCAGCGAAGTAGAAAATTGTAATGTCTGTAATTGTTATTGGTTTGCTGAGTGTGTGACCACCTGGTTTGCTGGATTCAGGACAAAGCAGTAAATCCCCCTGTAAGGCTAAAGTTGTATACTTTCAGAGGAGGAAGAGGAGAAGAGGAAGTTTCGATGTCTTTCCTTTGTGTCTGTCTGTGTGTTGTTTTGTAAAGAATCATTTAAAGTTGAAATTATTTTAATTGAAACAATAAAATCCTGTTAGTACATTTTTCATGGCAGAAATTTGCACTAAAACAAGTCCTTTTTTTTTTTTTTTTTTTGCAATGAAATGCCCTGAAACTGAGGAATTCCTCAATAAACAACTTCATACTTGGTTTGTCATGTATGAAGTGGGATGTGCAGTTTCCAGATGTTTTCCAAAAGGCCCTGTGCTCTGAGGTACATGGACTGTTTGAGATATCCCTCTGGTCTGCAAAGATCCCACAGCTGTTTTAGCAGAAAATTATTTTCTTTTAATTTCATAAAATGCCACATTCAACACGTACCTTTCATCCAGAGAGACCCTAAGATGTTCAAAGGATTCAGAATTACCAACCCACCCCCTACCCTCTGGAGTCATATACAGAAAATATTTAACATCTGTACTGCTATACCACCCAAAAGTTTTAAATTGAAGGAAGATGTGTTTCTTGCACTAAATTACCAGAGGAATTTTCAGAGTAGAGCTCAATTACCTAGGTTGGCCAGGACATCACTGAAAGAAAATCTTTCTATTTTTCCAAGCGCCAGGGAGTATGAATGATCAGACAGGGAGCCCTTCACCCTGCATCTTGTTCTAGAGATGGCATCACAGGCAATACTTGTGTCTAGCCCTCAGCTGGCTCTGGTGTGGTTAATAATAGTAATAACAGCTGACTTTGCTGCGTGCTGACTATACACCAGGCCTTGAGTTCAATGCTTTGTGTGCATGAGTGTATTTAAGCCTCATAGCAACTTTATTATATGAGCACTGTTACTACCCCTATTTTTTGTTTGGGGGGGGGGTGTTGTTGGTTTTTTGGCTGCTTGCCAGAACAGGTGTCAAACCCTGGACCTTGGTGTTATCAGCACCACATGCTGATCAACTAAGCTAACCAGCCAGCCTCACTATCCCTATTTTATAGGAGAAAAAATATATATGAAGCTCAGAGAATTTAACCATCAAGTCAAAAATCACAAAGCTGGTAAGTGAGCATTCAACTCAGTTGTGTCTGACTTGCACCCTTGCTGTCTGTCACTATGTCCTACTGCTGCACGGCACTGATGCACAGTGCCCAGATACAATGAACCCAACCAAAAACCTGTGTGTAGAGCTGTGGTTTAGGAGCAGAAGTGGGGAAGAGAGATAAATAACCATTCCCACCCTTGTTGAACTCACTAACAGGTGACCAATGTTCCTGTCTGCCTGGGCCTGCCCCAGCTTTAGCATTGAGAATCCTGCATCCCAGGTGTGGGAGACAGAACTGTAGGATGATTCCCAAAATTCCCAGCCCCTGCTGTACACACGCCTTCTCCAGTTCTTCAATCAAACCTTAAATGTAGGTGTTATCATAAAAGGGTTTTGCAGACGTAATTAAGTTGACTTTAAAATAGGGAGATTAGCTGGGTGGACATGACTTTATCAGACAAGCCCTGTAAATCTGGGTCTATAGTCAGAGAAGTTGGAGACATGTGCAGCAGGATTCAACAAGGCTTTGAACATGGAGGTGTCACACAGCAAGTAATGAGGTTGGTCTCTAGGAGCTAAGAGTGGCCTACTGCCTACAGCTGGTAAGGAGATGGGGACATCAGGCCTACATTGCAAGAAATTGCATTCTGTCAACAACCTAAATGAGCATGGAAATGGACCTACTCAGCCTGCTGGACACCCGAATTTCAGCCTTTGACAGCCTGAGCAGAGATCCCAGCCATACCATGCCTGGACTTCTGACTGACCTACAGAACTGTCAGCAGACAGGGGTGTTGTTCTAGGCCACTAAATTTGTGGTAGTTTGTTATGCAGCCATAGAAATGCAATACACTAGGAAACCCTTCAGTCTCAGGCAAACTGAGACAGTGGTCACCCTAGGTCAGTGCAGACCCATGTGACATGTGTCAGGAGAGGCACCGAGAGGGTGTGGCAGGAGGTATTGCTGGGAGATCGGGTCAGCCTTTGTGGAGGAAATGCCTGTACCTTATAGGATTTAGATAAGGAGAAAAGGGCTGAAAGGCACTTTAGAAGGACACAGAATAAGCAAAGACAGAGAAAGCAATATGCAAGGGATGTTGACCAAGATGCCACCAAGGTACCAATTGAGAGAATTAAGTGCTTGGGGACAGTCTTTGTAACTTCAGAATTTGAAAGGGGTCTGTTCCAGGGTTGTGAAAATGGCAATGAGATTAGCAGCCTGTGGCTGCATTTTTCGTTTCTGTCATTCTAGCACTGATATAGTTCAACCTCTTCCAAGAAACTCTGAACTCCTTGAAGGTAGGAATGTGGCTTATTCAGCTGTGTAACCCTAGGGCCTAGTGCAGAGTCTGATGCACCATTGCATATTCAGTAAATGCTCAATCAAGATATGAATGGTTTAATGTGAACACTACAATACCACTTCAGGACAAGCGTGTAGCCGCATTGGCCCAGGGAATGCTAAGGAGTGGGCAAGGCCGACCCATGACACTCCCCCTGCCTCCTTTAGGTTCTGACCCTCTGGCTACATCCAGGGGTCTCCTGTGTCCTCCTATTCAGGACCTGGGGCTCTGGTGTCTGACACCCAGTCTTAATGCTGTTCCATGCCAGCTACATGACCTTGGGCAAGGAACATAACTTTTCTGCACCTGTTTTCTTGTGTCTAAGAAGAGCATAATAGGACCAGGTTACTGTAAAAATAGGATAAGGCAATACAACATGTCACGTCCTTAGAATGGAGTGTGGCAAATGGTAAATTTCAATACGTTTAGTTGTTATTATTCTTAATTTTTATTTTACATAGTGACAAAGACTCTCTCCTTTGACTAAAACTTTAATCAGTCTCCGCTGAACCCTCTGCTGGACTAGGCCCTACCCCAGGCTTCCCTCTCTGTCCTTGCAGAATCCACTTTGAGTGAGGACTCTGCTAAGTCAGTTTAGCAGAAATCTCCCACTCTTGGCATCTCACCACTCTGGCCTGCCTTCAGCAATAATCCTATCAAGTCAGTTTAGCCAGGAACCCCTTCCTTGATGTGTCCTCTTGGTAATTTTCCATTCACTGACGCCTTGGCTATAAATCTCCACTTGTCCTTGTTGGAGTCAGAGTTGAGTCTAATCTCTCTCCCCCACTGCAAGACCCCATTGCAGAGGTCCCTATATCTATTGCCATGGCTCCCGTTGAATAAAGTCTGCCTTACCATTTGTAACAAGTGTTTGGATAACTTTTTTTAAAAACAATATTAATGACATATTTGCTGACCAAATTCAGATGGAGATGCTTCCTGCACCCCACCCCAACCTAAGGGCATTTTCGTTCTCTAGAAAAAAACTTTTGGGACCCAATGGGAAGACTGCTCAATGGAGGTGAGTTAGGCAGGAAGTGGGTCAGACAGGGACCTCCCCAGGATGAGTAAGCCAGGCCCTCCAGAAGGATGCTCCTCAATATGTGCCCCACAGACCAGAATCAGCTTCACCTGGGAGTTGGTGAGAAGTGCAGAATCTCAGCCCTCTTCCGGAGGGGCTGAGTCAGAAAATGCTTGTTCACAAGTCCCCCAGGAAAGGCTCTGGTCCAGATGAACGCGTATCAGTCTTGCATCTGGGCAAAATAGTGTCTTTCTGACCTTTACTTACAATTTGCTTTAAAAGTTAAATGTTCAAGCACATAGACGAGCCAGACCACAAAATTCTCAGTTGGCAAGAGATAACCTTATTTCTAGGGACAGCTGGCGCTCGACATGTTTGAACAAACTGGCATTATCCAAGAGCTCTAATGGTCTGAAGTCAGGCTTAAAATTCAGCAAAAATAAACTTTCCAGGAAATTTCTGGCACACCCAGTTTCCAAACCCATCATCTCAGGAATGCTATCCAAGCAGTGGCCTCTTTCCCCACATCTGACTCCATTTTCCAGTTTGGGATAGTTCTTTTTCTGGCCTTGCACCAAAAAAACGGGCACACAAATGAGAGAGAACAGGGAGCCACACTTAGTGTGGGGCTTTAGGGAAAGTCCGTGATTTCATTTGGCAGAATTAGTGTTCAGCTTTATAATGCACATATTATTTTAAATGAATATATTAAATCCGAGGGATATCTGATCTTGGTCACTAGGCTTCAAAGAGGCACACTTATCAGTGGGAGAAGTAGAATCCACAGTCGGTCCTTCATGTGGTCAGCAATGCAACATTGTCCACTTTCTTATTTCTCAAGTGAGCAGAACACGCAAACCTTCCTGGAAGGCCAAAACTCAAATTAGCCACATCCTTTGGACCCATTCACAAGTACTCGTGAATGGACCATTGTGTGCTAACCACTCTCAGGAATATAATAAGGCATGATCTCTTCATCACAGGATACTCACAGCCCAGAAGGGAAGATTTATGTAACATATCCGTCAGGGTCTGTCTTAGTTATTGCTGTATTAACAAATCACTCCAATCTTAGCAGCTTAAAACAACAACAATCATTTTGGTATCTTTCATAGTATCTGTGGGACAGAAATTGTGGAAGAGCTTAGCTGGGCAATTCTGGCTCTGATCTCTCCTATAATTGCAGTTAGATAGGAGGTGCTGAAACAGCTGAGATATGCCCAGGAATCTCTGTCTTCATGTAGTCACAGGGCCTCGCTATGTCATGGGCTAGCTTGGGCTTCCTCACAGCATGGCAGTTTCAAGGCGATTGTTTTAGTCCGTTTTGTGTTGCTATAACAGAAATACTTGAGACTGGGTAGTTTATAAAGGAAAGAGGTTTATTTGGCTTACGATTCTGGGGCAGCTGCATCTGGCGTGGGCCTCAGGATGCTTCTACTCAAGGTGGAAAGTGGCAGGCAGCTGGCAGGTACAAGCAGATCACATGGCGAGAGGAAGCAAGAGAGAGAGAGCAAGAGAGAAAGAGAAGGTGCCAGGGTCTTTTTAAGCAACAAGCTCTCGCAGAACTAATCAAGTGAGAACTTACTCATTATTCCCCTCTCCCCCAGGGAGAGCATTAATCCATTCATGAGGGATCTGCCTACATGACAATCAGTTTCCAACACTGCCATATTGGAGATCAAATTTCCACATGAGTTTTGGAGGGGACGACACATCCAAACTCCATCAGCAATCATACCTTGGAGCTCAAGGCTCCAAAGGCAAGTGTCCCAAGGAAATCAGGCAGAAGCTGTGTTATCTTTCATGACTAGTTCAGAAGTCACAGTGTTGCTTCCTCTTGAGAGTGAATTGTCAAAGTCACATTGTAGGAAGAGCTGTGGGATGGGAAAGATTACTGTAACCACTTTTGGAAAATATGATTTGCAGCAGGGTTCCAGCAGAAAACAGAAGTCACATCCAAATTAGGATAATTCAAGGTGAGGGTAATAAAGGGACTAGTTATGAAGATACGGGCAAGGTGTAGGGAAACAAACAATAAATGCAATAAATGAGATAAATGCAGTATCCTGAGGCTGCTGGTAACAGATAAATCATTACCACTCCCATTCGGAAGGAACAAGAGAAGGTCACGGGAACTCAGAAGGATGGAAGAGTTCAGGGAGGGCTGCCTTGAGAGCAGCAGTCTGAGGCGGCAGCCCAGCAAGGAGGCGGCCAGGGACGTGAATGCCCTGACCTCACTCTTCCTCCCTCCAGTCTCCTACCAGGGCTCCCCCTTGGCTGAACCCAACAGGAAGCCCAAAGGCCTGGAGCCCAACTGACCAGCTGCTGGGGAAGAGAGCGGAGTGGTAGAAGAGTGGTGAGAACATCTGCAGAGGCAAAGAGACCCAGCCTAGTAAGTACCTACGATACGAGAAAGAGTGTAATCTAATACCAATTGAAGTATGGAACAGAGTGTCTTTCTGCAAGAGGGAGATTTTTGAGCTATTTCCATGGAGTGGGGGAGGAGTTCACATCACCAGCAGTCCTCTGCATGCCTGAAATCCCACCCTCGATCTTGGGGATTATGAGAAGAATCCACAGTCGAGTGCCAGGCTGTTGGAAAGGAAGTTGTCCACGTGAGCAACCCAGACGGAGAGTACACAAAGTCTCCAGGCACTGACAGGAGTCGCTCTTGACGGATGGTCCATGGTCACAGTCCAACAAAAAGAGCAGGTGATGTGGCTCCTCAACACCAGCAATGTGGTGGTGGGATGGAGGCTGGGTGGTCTGCAGGCACCACTGTGGCTGCCAGTGCCAGCCAGTGCCCACTAGAGCAGAGCTGGCACGGTCCCTAGAGGCCATTCCTCTTTTGTCTGAGTGGTCCCTCCAGCCCTGGTCCTCTCACTCTATACCCCACAAACCTCTCTCCCTCATCATCTTTCCTCTAGCTTTCCCAGTCCGAAGAATCTTCATCCAGTTTGGGGCTAAGGAAGCCTGGTTTTTAATCTATTCTTCCAAATCTATTATATATTGTACAAAATGTAAACTCAAAAGTGCAGGTTCTTGTAACTCCACACCCTCCACTTTTGAAACTCAAAAGCCAAGAGCTGACTTATTTGTTCTGTGCATTCTGCACCTGTGTCTCTTCCTTGAGGCATCTTCTGTGGCATATGGCCCTCATAGTTTTGGGAGCTGGGGAGGGTCACAAGGCATGTGGTGGTGGGTGGAAGGGTATTCCAGAGGGAAAGTTTCATCTTATCACAATTCAAACAAAGAGGTATAAGAACCCAAAAGATTACTCATGTGGGTGACCAAGAAAGACTCCATTTGATTCTTCAAAGAACGGATAGGCTTTCAACTGGAAGAGATGAAAGAAGCATTCTTAGCAGATGGAAGAGAGTGAACATGAAAACTAAAGCATACTCAAGAAAAGATATGGTTTAATTTGTAAGGAGTGTATTTGCATGTAGAGGAAAACAATTCTAGAAGAGCAGGGTGAGGCCAGGTCATGAAGGACCTGGAAAGAAATCTCTTATTATGCATTTAAAAAGCCACTGAAGGGCCAGCCTGTGGCTCACTCGGGAGAGTGTGGTGCTGATAACACCAAATCAAGGGTTATGATCCCCTTACCGGTCATCTTTTATAAAATAAATAAATAAATAAAAAATAAAAAGCCACTGAAGGTTGTGTACATGGGTAATCATGTTTGAGCTGTGCTTTAGAAAGATTAATGCAGCAACAGCATATAGGATACAAAGACTGTGACTAGGGTGGTGGACACTGGCTTAGGCATAAACCAGCCTGAGCCTCCTGCTCCTGGCTACTATCACCATCTGGCTTGCAAGTCCACATGTCCAGTTGTCTTCCCTCCCTGATCTCAGACTGTGTTTCCAATCCCTGGAAGGTGTGTGTCCACCTACATGTCCCACACACCCTTTAACTCACCATGCAGCCAAAGAGGAACTCACCATGCCCTCTCCTCCACTGCCCCGCATCCTGCCACACCTGTCTGCCCCCATACTCCCCTGGACACATTGAAACTCTTGGGCCAGAAATCTCGTTTTCTTGGACTTCTCATTCCCTTCCTCCTCCTCAACCTCATGGCCCCCTCCACTCTCTCCATGCTCATGGTACCCAGATCCTTTCCAGTCTCCCTTATATTTTGTTTCTAATGACTCCAACCCAATTTTTTATCTTCTCTGGAGCCACCCAAGACCAGGCCACTGTGTACACCTCTCCCTCTGACCATTGCCACAGCCTGGCAATTGGTCTCCCTACTGCTAAACTCACTCCGCTTCCCCCATTCTCCACAGTCGAACCACAATCTTTTCAAAACACTACATCTAATCATGTTATTTCACCTTTAAAGACTTCTCTGGCCATCTCACAGTCTATAGAATCAAGAAAAAACTCTTTCATTTGGTGTTGAAAGCCTTCATAAGCTCACCCTGGTTACTCTTCCAGCTTTGACCCTGCCACTTGCTAGTGACATTGCTGCAGGAAGGGAAGACTTAGCTCTCTGCATTGGGCTGTGTTACCCTTCCTGGAATCAGCAAGTGATGGGATTAGGCCCCAGTTGTTTGGACTAGAGAGGAAGGGCCTCAGGGAGAAGGAAATCCCAGATATGTGTATCTGTTGGAGGTGGGGGTAAAGGTGGGGAGGAAGGGGAAATGAGAACCGATCTGTTAATTCTTCAAAAATATCTGCACCCAGTCTAATAAAGAGGTGTGTACTACCTAAGAAATGTTTGAATTGTCATATGTTTAAAGACTGAAAAGAGGCTTCAAAAGAAAGAACAGATTTGGGTAAGATCTTATTCTTTAAAGGGCTGCCCTAGTGAGCCCTTAGGTGTGGACTTTTACAGGTTTCCCTCGTGATACAAAGAAGATTCATGTTTCTTCCTTTTGCAAGATGCAAAGCTTCGGGGAGACTTGGGAGGACAGTTGAACTGGTGAACCTTAATTAATACTCTTCAAAGAAAGAAGGGGAGAAGGAACTGAGGGCCAGTGGAACTGGTGGATTGTAACTCATTAAACTGCTGTTTCTTCTCTGGCCTTCTGGCTCTGTCAAACAGAGATGGGTCTCAGTGACTTTATGGTGTCCTGTTAGCAGCACCGAAGTCAGGAGACCTGGGTTACAACTGCAGGTGTCTCTCCTCTAACTAGACATGTGACTTTGGGCACTCCTCTCAGCCTCAGTTTTCCTGTTTATATAACAGAGGATTAGACTTATTTATACCGGCCTCTACGTACTCAATTCTACATTTCTTCAATTTCAGACAAGTAAAAATATTTTCCCTGTTTCTATTTATCTGCCTCTAAATTTTACTGTTTGGATTACTTCGGTTCTCATCTTGTCTTTATTTATTTTTTCTTCTCATTCTATCTGCTTAGCCAAGCAAGGCATAGCACTTGTGCGGCCGTTTTCCAGACTCTTGACTTGGGTTTACAGAGCACGTTCTGCTCACTGGATCTGTTCAGGAATTGGCTCTTTGGCCAGGACTCTAGCAGCCAGTAGACCTTGGAACCTGTGCTGTCTAGGACGCTTTCCAGGCCTGAAAAAGAAGAATAGACCATCAGACTCTGATGCGTGAGATGTCATGCTGTTACCAAAACTGCAACAATGTTTCCTGTTTAAATGATCCTATTCATAAAATAAATTTTTCAAAGGGGAAAGTAAATTCAAAGGTGGTGTAAGCTGCCTTAAAAAAGCAGTGACCAACTAAGATTATGCCAGTCACTTGGATGGGACGGAAATCATTCAGTCTTGCCAGTCTTAGCACAGTCTCAACAGATATTTCAGAGATATTGCAGTTTGGTTCCAGACCACTGCAGTGAAGCAAATATCGCAATACTGCAAGTCACACGAATTTTTTGGTGTCCCAGTGAATATAAAATTATGTTTACACTACTATAGTCTATTAAGTGTGCAATACTATTATGTCTAGAAACACAAGGTACATAACTTAATTAAAAAAATTTTGTTGCTAAAAAATTCTGAGCCTTCAGCCAGTCCTATCTTTTTGCTGGTGGAGGGTCTAGCCTTGATGTTGATGGCTGCTGACTGATCAGTGGGATGGTTGCTGAAAGTTGGGGTGGCTGAAACAACCTCTTAAAATAAGAAAACAATGAAGTCTTCCCCATAGATTGACTCTTTTCTTTCACAAAAATTTCTCTGTAGCTTGCAGTGCTGTTTGAAATCATTTCAATCACAGTAGAACTTCTTTCAAAATTGAAATCAATCTTCTCAAACCCTGCCACTGCTTTTTCAACTAGGTTTATGTAATGTTCTAAATCCTTTGTTGCCATTTCAACAATGTTCACAGCATCTTTTTTCTTTATTTTAAAATTTACTTGTACATGTTTGTGGGGTGTGTTGTTTCAAAACGGTGTGTTCTTTCAATACATGCGTATACTGCACAGTGATTAACTCAGGGTGGGTAGCATAGTTTTGTACTGGTTAGTCTACCACGTCTTCTCCCCCCAGCTCCTGTCCCCTCCCAGCCTCTGGTAACCATTATTCTACTCTCTACTTCCATAAGAACCACCCACTTTCTATTTTTTTTTATGTTTACACCATATGGGGCCATATGGTATTTGTCCTTCTGTGCCTGACTTACCTCACTTAACACAATGGTTTCCAGTTCCATGCATGTTGCCACAAATGATAGGATGTCATTTCTTTCTTTTTTTTTTTTTTTTTTGTCTTTTGTCTTTTTCCGTGTCCGGCAACGGATCGCAACCCTCAGTGTTGCCCCCGTACCGGACCGGGGACCAGCAACGGGATCGCAACCCTCGGTGTTGCGCCCGCACCGCGCTCAGCCAGTGAGCGGGAACCGGTCTCCACATGGGATCCGAACCCTTGGTGGGAGCGCCGCCGTGCTCCCAAGCGGCGCACTCTCCAGTGCGCCACCTGGCCGGCCCAGAATGTCATTTCTTTTTATAGCTTAGTATTCCATTGTGTATATATACCACAGTTTTTTTATCCATTCATCCGTTGATGGGCATTTAGGCTGATTCCATCTCTTGGCTATTGTGAACAGTGTTGCTGTGAACACAGAAGTGCAGGTGTCTATTTGATATACTGATTTCATTTCCTTTGGGTATATACCCAGGAGTGGGATATCAGTGTCATAAGGTAGATCTATTTCTGTTTTCTGAGGAAACTCCATACTGTTTTCTGCAGTGGCTGTACCAATTTACATTCCCACCAGCAATGTAGTAGGGTTCTCTTTTTTCCACATCCTTGTCAGCATTTACTATTTTCTGTCTTGTTGGTTAATAGCCATTCTAACCAGGGAGAGATGATATCTGATTGTGGTTTGAACTTGAATTTCCCTGATGATTAGTGATTTTGAGTATTTTTTCATGTGCTTGTTGGCTGAGTTCCTTATATATTCTAGATATTAGCCACTTGTCTGATATGTAGTTTGCAAACACTTTCTCCCATTCTGTAGGTTGTTTCTTCACTTTGTTGATAGTGTCTCTTGCTGTGCAGAAGCTTTTCGGCTTGATGTAGTTCCATTTGTGTATTTTGTTTTAGTTACTTGTGCCATTGTAGTCTAGCTCAAAAAAATGCCGCCCATTTACCTATCATGAAGTGTTTCCCCTATGTTTTATTCTAGTAGTTTCATAGTTCTGAGTCTTAAATTTAGGTCTTTAATCCATTTTGAGTTGTTTTTGTGAATGGTGAGAGATAGGAGTATAGTTTCAATCTTCTGCATGTGGATATCCAGTTTTTCCAGCACCATTTATTGAAGAGGATGTCCTTTTCCCACTGTATATTCTTCTTGGCATCATTGTCGAAAATCAGTTGGCTGTAAGGGTGTGAGTTTATTTCTGGGGTCACTATTCTGTTCCATTGGACTATTTCTCTATTTTTATGCTGGTATCATAATGTTTTGGTTACTATAGCTTTATAGTATATTCTGCAGTCAGGAAGTATGATGCCTCCAACTTTGTTCTTTTTGTTCAATATTGCTTTAGCCATACAGAGTCTTTTGTGATTCCATACAAATTTTAAGATAATTTTGTCTATTTCTGAGAAGAATGTCATTGGTAGTTTGATAGGGATTTCATTGAATGTGCAGATTGCTTTGGGCAATATGGATGTTTTGATTACTTTGGGTAATAGGGACATTTTTCCAGCCTAGGAATATGGGATATCTTTCCATTTATTTGTATCCTCTTCAATTTGTTTCACCAATATTTTACAGTTTTCATCATACAGGCCTTTTACCTCCTTGGTTAAATTTACTCCTAGGTATTTCATTTTGGGGGTAGCTATTGTGAATGGGATTACCTTCTTGATTTCTTCGTTGGCTATTTTACTATTGGTGTATAGAAAGGCGATTGATTTTTGTGTGTTGATTTTGTATCCTACTACTATACTGAATTCATTTATTAGTTCTAGTAATTTTTGGTGGTGTGTTTAGGGTTTTCTATGTATGTGATCATGTCATCTGCAAATAGGGATACTTTGACTTTCTCCTTACTGATTTAGATGCCCTTTATTGCTTTCTCTTCCCTTACTGCACTGGCTAGAACTTCCAGTAGTATGTTGAATAAGAGTGGGGAAAGGGGATATCCTTGCCTTGTTCCAGATATTAGAGGAAAGCCTCCAATTTTTTTTCTATTCAGTATGCTATTAGCTATGGGTTTGTCATATATGGCCTTTATTGGTTGAGGTATACTCCTTCTATACCTAGTTTGTTGACTGTTTTTATGATGAAGGGGTGTTGTATTTATCAAATGATTTTTCTTCATCTATTGAAATGTTCACTTTTTTCCCCTCATTTTGTTGATGTGATGTTTTACATTTATAGATTTGCATATGTTGATCCATGTTTGCATCACTGGGATGAATCCCACTTGATCATGTTGAATGATCTTTTTTTTTTTTGTCTTTTTCCATGTCCGGCAACGGATCGCAACCCTCAGTGTCGCCCCCACACCGGACTGGGACCGGCAACGGGACTGAAACCCTCGGCGTTGCTCCCGCGCCTCGCTCAGCCAGTGAGTGGGAACCGGTCTGTATGTGGGATCTGAACCCTGGGGCGGGAGCGCCGCCGCGCTTCCCAAGTGGTGCACTATCCAGTGCGCCACCGGGCCGGCCCTGAATGATCTTTTTAATGTGTTGTTAGATTCTGTTTGCTAGTATTTCTTTATTGAAACATAATTGATTATTCATATCTGTGGAGTAGTGCATTGAATATCAATAGCTGTATACAATATGTGATGCTCAAATCAAGATAATTAGTATATTCAACATCACATAATGTAATCATTTTTCATGGCCCTTTACCACTGGTATTTCATTGAGGATCTTCTCATCTGTATTCATTAGGGATATTGCTCTGTAATTTTCTTTTTTTGTTTTGTCTTTTTCCAGTTTTGATATGAGGTTAATGTTGGCCTTGTGGAATGAGTTTGGAAGTATTCCCTCCTCCTCAATTTTTTGGAAGAATTTGTGTAGAATTGGTATTAGTTCTTCCTTAAATGTTTGGTAGAATTCAGCAGTGAAGCCATCTGGTCCTAGGGTTTTCTTTGTTGAAAGACATTTTATTACTGCTTCAGTCCCATTACTTGTTATTGGTCTGTTTAGGTTTTCTAGTTCTTCGTGATTCAACTTTGGTAAATTGTATGTGTCCAGGAATTTATCTATTTCTTCTAGGTTTTCCAGTGTGTCTGCATATAGTTGTTCATAGTAGTTTCCTATGATGCTTTATATTTCTGCGGTATCAGTTGTAATGTCTCCTTTTTCATTTCTGATTTTATTTCAGTCTTCTCTCTTTTTCCCTCTGTCATTCTAGAGAAATGTTTATTGATTTTGTTTATCTTTTCAAAAATATAATAACTCTTTGTTTCATCAATCTTTAGTATTTTTTTTTTAATTTCTAATTCATTTATTTCTACTCTGATCTTTTTTATTTTCCCCCTTCTACTGATTTTGGGTCTGGTTTGCTCTTGGTTTTTCTAGCTCTTTGAGGTATAATGTTAGGCTGTTTATTTGAAGTCTTTTTTCTTTTTTGATATATGCACTTATTGCTATAAACTTCCCTCTTACAATTGCTTTTGTTATATCCCACAGGTTCTGGCATGCTGTGTTTTCATTTTCATTTGTCTCCAGGAATTTTTTAATATCCTTTTTGATTTCTTCTTTGATCCATTCATTGTTTAGGAGCATGCTGTTTACTTTCCATGTATTTGTATGGTTTCTACTGTCCCTTTTGTGGTTGATTTCTAGTTTTATTCCATTGTGTCAGATAAGTTAGTTGATATTATTTCATTTTTAAAAAAATTATTTGAGACTTGTTTTGTGACCTAACATATGGTCCATTCCAGAGAATGTTCCATGTGCTGCTGAGGAGAATGTCTGTTCTGCAGCTGTTGGATGAAATGTTTTATATATGTCCATTAAGTCCAATGGGCCTAGAGTAGAGATTAATTCTGATGTTTCCTGGTTAATTTTCTGTCTGGATGATCTTTCTGTTGCTGAAAGTGGGGTGTTAAAGTCCCCAACTATTATTGTGTTGGAGTCTATTTCTCCTGTTGGGTTTAATAGTAATTGGTTTATATAATTGGGTGCACCAGAGTTGGGTGTGTATGTATTTAGAATCATTATATCCTCTTGTTGAATTGATCCCTTTATCATATAATGACCTTCCTGTCTGTTTTTACTTTCCTTGGCTTGAACCAACTCTATTTTATCTGATATAAGTATAGCTACCATTGCTCTTTTTATTTTCCATTTGCATGAAGTATTTTTTTCCATCCCTTCACTTTCAAATGGTGTGTGTCCTTATAAGTGAAATGAGCTTATTGTGAGCAGCACATTGATGGTTCTTGTTTTATAATGTATTGAGCCACTTTGTGTCTTTTAATTGGGCCATTTAATGTTTACATTTAGAGTTATTATTGGTATACAGGGACTCATTACTGCTATTTTGTTCCTTTTTTTTCTGGTTGTTTTGTTGATCTCTTTTCCTTATTTCTAATCTTACTGTCTTCCTTTGTGATTAAGTGGTTTTCTCGAGCAGTGTGTTTTGATTTCTCACTATTCATTTTTAGTATGTCCCTTGTAAGTTTTGGTGTTATGGTTACCATGAGGCTTATAAAAAACATGTTATGGTTATAACAGATTGTTTTAGACTAATAACAACTTACCTGTGATATCCAAGAAAAAAGAAAAAAACAAAGTTAACTCTATGCTTTGTTGTCAATCCCCACCCCCTCACTTTTTGACAATTTGTTGTTTCAAGTTACATATTTTAATATAGTCTATCTCTTATATAGTTGTTGTATATGTTAGTGTCTCATTAGGTTTGTCCTTTAGTCTTCATACTAAAGATGTAAGTGGTTTATTCACCATGCTTATGACATTGGAGTATTGTGAGGTTGTCATTCATAGTATCTTGACCAGGAGTAGATTCCACCTCAAAAAACGACTTTCTTTGTTCATCCATAAAAAGCAATTCCTTAGCCATTAAAATTTTATCATGAGATTGTAGCAATTCAGTGACATCTTCAAGCTCCACTTCTAATTCTAGTTCTCTTGCTATTTCCACCACATCTGCAGTTACTCCCTCCACCGAAGTCCTGCATCCCTCAAATTCATCCATGAAGGTTTCTTCTAAATTCCTATTGTTATTGATATTTTGACCTCTTCTAATTAATCACAAATGTTCTTAATGGCATCTAGAAGAATAAAACCTTTCCAGAAGGTTTTCAATTTACTGTGCTCAGACCCATCAAAAGAATCATTATCTATGGCAGTTGTAGCCTAATATGATGTATTTCTTAAATGATAAGAATTGAAAGTTGAAAGTCAATATTACTCTTTGATCCATGGGCTGCAGAATTGGTGTTATGTTAGCAGGCATGAAAACAACATTAATCTCCTTGTACATCTCCATCAGAGCTCTTGGGTGACCAGGTGCATTGTCAATGAGATGTAATACTTTGAAAGGAATCTTTTTTTCTGAGCAATAGGTCTGAACAGTGGGTTAACACACTCAGATACCCATGCAGTAAACAGATGTGCTGTCATCCAGACTTTGTTGTTCCATTTATAGGACACAGGCAGAGTAGAATTAGCTTAATTTTTAAAGGCCCTAGGATTTTTAGAATGATAAATGAGCATTGGCTTCAAGCTTAAAGTCACCAGCTACATTAACACCTAACAAGAGAATGAGCCTGTCCTTTGAAGCTTTGAAGCCAGGCATTGACTTCTCCTTTCTAGCTATGAAAATCCTAGATGATATTTTCTTTCAATAGAAGGTTGTTTTGTCTACATTGAAAATCTGTTGTTTAGGGTACCCATTATCATCAATGACCCTAGCTAGATCTTCTGGATAACCTGCTGCAGCTTCTACATCAGCACCTGCTGCTTCCCCTTGCACTTGTATGTCATGTTATCAAGATGGTTTATTCCCTTAAACTTCATGAACCAGTCTCTGCTGGCTTCATACTTTTCTTCTGCAGCTTCCTCACCTCTCTCAGCCTTCGCAGAATTAAAGAGAACTAGGGCCTTGCTCTGGATTAGGCTTTGGTTTAAGGGCTTGTTGTGGCTGGTTTTTATCTAGGCCACTAAAACTTTCTCCATATCAACAATAAGGCTGTTTCATTTTCTTGTCATTTGCGTATTCACTGGGGTAGCACTTTCAATTTCCTTCAAGAACCTTTCCTTTGCATTCACAGCCTGGCTAACTGTTTGGCACAAGTGGCCTGGCTTTTGGTCTCTCTCAGCTTTCAACATGCCTTCCTCACTAGGCTGAATCATTTCTAGCTTTTGATTTAAAGTGAGAGAGGTGCGACTCTTCCTTTCACTTAGAGGCCATTGTAGCGTTATTCATTGGCCTAATTTCAATATTACTGTGTCTCAGGAAATAGGGAGGCCTGAGGAGAGGGAGAGAGATGGAGGGATGGCCAGTTGGTGAAGCAGTCTGAACACAAACAATACTTATGTATTAAGTTTGCTGCCTTATATGGGCACAGATCATGGCGCTCCAAAACAATTACAATAGTAACATCAAAGATCACTGATCATAAATCATCATAACAGATATAATAATAATGAAAAAGTCTGAAATTACCATAATGTAATACAGAGACACAAAGTGAGCACATGCTACTGGAAAAATGGTGCCAATAGACTTGCTCTACGCAGGGATGCCACAGCCTTCAATTTGTAAAAAATACAACATTTGCGAAGTGTGATAAAATCTGAAATTACCATAATGTAATACAGAGACACAAAGTGAGCACATGCTACTGGAAAAATGGTGCCAATAGACTTGCTCGACGCAGGGATGCCACAGCCTTCAATTTGTAAAAAATACAACATTTGCGAAGTGTGATAAAATAAGGTATGGCTATAAAAACTCAAAATACCAAGTAGAGTGGAGATATGCTGTCCTTTTAGGCTTACTTTATTCACTAACCTCATGGGAAACGATCCCCAAAGAAAGTTTTCAGACGGGTTGTTTAAAATCTATTTCTCCCGTTTAAGTTCTTTCCAAGTACACGAGTATTCCGTTTCATTCTTTAGCCCAACCTATTGATCACCTGTCTTCGACATCTCTTAACCTATCCACTTGACAATATTCACTGAGCACCTGTTATGTGCCGGGCACTGTGTTAGGATGGCACAAACCTAAACAAGACGCAGTCCTGACCTGGGACACCTCGTGGCCTGATCAGGAAAAACTACACTGAAAGAATGGCAAATAATGAGATGCGTGCCAAGAAAGGGCACGTGGAACGTGAACTCATTCCTGTAAGAAATCAAGAACGGGAATGGTTTGGTTTTCTCAATAAACCACAGACTACCAATGCTGGGAGAGACTTTACAGACTGTCTGTTCCAACCCCGTCATCTTACAAGTGGAAGACAGAGAGGGGAAGAGGTCACACGGTTGTAAAGCTGGGGCCAATACATAACCAATTCCTTTTCTTTTCCTGGCGGATGACTTGTTGTATGTCTCTCACGTCAGTTTTGGAAGTATGTAGAATAGAAATCATCAGGTAAACTACTGAAAGAAATCCTAGAGAAAATAAAAGAAATTTTATTTTCTAACTAAATATCTACAAGATATGCCTCATCAGTATTTGTTAAGATGTTTATTCTCCTAAGTTTACTGCAAGCAATTTACTTTCATTTGCCTTGTCTGACATTTGTAAGTTGTTCCTTATCCCACCATTTCTATTGCTACTCTTGGCTATTAAGGTCCTTTATAGAAAACTCATCAATTTTCTTGGTTCATCAATTTTCTTGGTTCTCTATATTTGCACAGCACTTTGAGGTATAAAAAATATTTTTAACCCATTGTCTCTATTTTGAGAGTTGAGTTGTAGGCATGATAGCTTTAGTAGGTGGAAGTTCAGGATGGAGCTAAGCACCTGAGCACAGTGGCAGAGAACAAGAACTACAAAGCCACAAAGCCAGATGAGAAGAGCCAGGATGCCTGAGACTGCTCTTGTGGAGCGAGATGACTGGAAAGTGCGAGGGAGTGGATTTCTAGTCCATGCAGTCTAGTGAACTGGAAAGAAGAAAGTCCGTCAACACATACTGAATAACTCCTGTGTGGAGGGCACTATGCTAAGTGGATTCAAAGATAAAGGCACCCAATTCAAAGAATGCTTGGATTCTGTACAATATCCTCAAGCCACAGAGATGGAAGGCATGAGTGAGCAGAAGTTGTGGGGTAGAGAGAAGTGGGTGCACCAAGATCCCCATGTGTGGCCTCACGGTGGGCTTGGACTCACCCCTGCTAGTGCCTCAGGGGAGAGGGGTGGGGCCAAGGCTCCTTGGGGAAGTGATGGGCCGCCTCCCCAGGCCATGCTGGAAGGTGACTTGGACGCATCCAGGCAGAGGTGGAGGGTAATCTGTGACATTGGTAGACTTGAGCCCCTTCTCTTGAACACCTTACAGGTTGAACTCTTGGCACTGCTTCATTTAAAAGCCATTAAGTGGATTCTTGTGAGTGAGTTTCTATTGACTTTACAGACAATAGGACTTTAATAATGTTTACCTAGGTTAGGAGAAGCCAGAAAGACCTTTCGTGTGATGTTTCAGACTTGGGGCTCCATGGCTGAGTGCTGGTGGGGGTGTAGAGGAGCAACTCAGGAGAGCTCAGGGATGCTCACAGAACTGGGAGAGGGAGCGACACAACCGGGCAGGGCCCTCAGCAGGGGTGGCCAAGAAACAGGTTACTAACCACCTTCAATCACAGGATAGCCACAGAACTCTCAAATCAAAATTAAAAGGTGATTGCGGAGGGCAGGGGATGTGGAAGCTGGAGGAGTGGGGAACTGTTACAAAGAAACAGTGAAGATACAGAAACTTGGGAGAGGAGGGATGGTTGGGAACTAGTCTGACAGAGGCATTAGACTAGTAGTGGGAGCTTCAGACCCACCACTCCTGCTTCATCCATCTGGACTGCAGATTCTCCTCACTAATTTAAAATAGCCCCTGCCTCTCCTCACAAGATTGGCCACAACCTCCCGCAGACCACCCTCGGCCTCCATGTGCTGGCCCTGCCTCCCCTCCCCGCCTCCTTTCCCACCACTCCCACCTGGCCTCACAGGTTCCCTCCTCCGTAGCCTCTACCTGGATCCCTCCCTACAGATCGGTTTATATTGTCTCCACCCTTCAAGGCTCACCTCACATGCCGCTTCCTCCAGGAAGCCTTTCCTGATCCATCCCACCAGATGGTGCGTGCTCCTCCTAGAACCCCTGCAGCGCGATGTGCCTCTTTATGTCACTTTCATTTCCTCCAGCATTCTAACAACTCGTTTGTGTGTCTGAGCTTCCCCCACCCCCCTTCTTAAAGAACTTCAAGGTCAGAGGCCTGATCTCTTTCATGTGTGTATTTACAGCACTGGGGCAGGAATCAGTGTGCCACAGATGCTCAATAAATGCTGAATTGCATTATAGCCAATGTATATCTGGGACAAAGTTTCTGTGTTCCTTTAGAGGTAATGAGCTGGCTCTGGAGTGAGACAGCTGAGGCTCTAACACTTGCCTCTGTCATTAGCCAGGTGACCTACGGTAACTTATTTAATCTCTATGCCTCAATTTTCTTATCTGTAAAATGAGCACAATAGGACCTACCTCAAAGGGACTTTATGTGACAGTCTACATAAAGCTCTTAGCATATTGTCTGGACACATTGTGAGTGCTCAATAAGTGTAAGAAATTATTAGGAATATGGGATATTAGGGGCATAACCTTTTGATTTCCAGAAGTGCACTTGTTCATATGTGCTACATTTCTACTTGGAAGTCTCTATTTATCTGTTGTTTTTTTTTAAGCACATATTTGCACATAGCCCCACTATACCCTTTCAATGCTGTTAGATATCTGACTGCATATACACAGGAATGCCAGTAGGCGATGTGTTTTTTAGGAATTGAATTAACCAGTCAAAGAGATTTTCCTCACCTGTCATATGTGTGCCACTATGAGCTGTGTGAGGCCTATGAAAATGAAAACCAAAAAAAACAATACAAAACCCTTGCTTTCAAGTTTATCACGGCATCCCAGGGCACATACAGTATATGCTCAGATAGAACTATAAAAAGGGGCTGAGAGTCCAGAGAGGAAAGTGACTGCCTGTGCGAATGGGTGGGGAGTGGGGAGTGGGGCAGGAACTGCAGCAGGCTGCGCAGGGGAGGCGATGTTCTAGCTGGACCCTACCCCTGAGCTGGAAGTGTGTCAGGGAGAGGAGGCGGAAGCCACTCCAAGAACAGGAGGCAGCGTGTGACGATCCACATTCAGAAGTGGTTGAGGTTGGCGAGGCTAAAAGGCACTGAGAATCCATTCACGTTCTTCTAATACTGATGGAGACTTTATGTAAAATAGAAACATTTCTACCAAATTAGCTATGAATCCCAGAAGAGGTGATCTTTGTTTGTTTTAAAGGAATTTATTTATTAATTGAAACATATTATTGTACATATTTATGGAGTACAGAATTCTATTTCAATACATGTATACAATGTGTGATGATGAAATCAGAGTAATCAGCATATTCATCATCACAAAACTTTATCATTTCTTTGTGATAAGAACATTTTATTTCCTCTCTTCTAACCATTTGAGAACATACAATAAATTATTGTTAATTATAGATGCCTAGCACTACTGTACAGCACTAGAACTTATTTTTCTTATCTAGCTATAATTCTGTGTCCATTTACCAATCTCTCACTATCCCCCTGCCCCCTTCTCTTTCCAGCCTCTAGTAACCACAGTTCTACTTTCTACTTCTAAAAGTTCAACTTTTTTTTTAGCTCCCACATATGAGTGAGAACGTGTGGCATTTATCTTTCTGTGCCTGTCTTATTTCACTTAAAATAATGTCTTCCAGGCTCATCCATGTTGCCACAGATGACAGGATTTCATTGTTTTTCATGGATGAGTGGTATTCCATTGTGTGTGTGTGTATATATATATATATATATACATAAATTCATATATATACACCACATTTTCTTTATCCGTTCATCTGTCAACGGACACTTAGAAGAAGAGATCATCTTATTGCTAAAATAAAAGTTATTTTCTTATTTCTTCCCAAATGATTTGATAGTTACTTTTCCAAAGTATATTTCTGGTTTCTGTTGGAAAACAGCTGCCTTCAGAAAGCCCATTTGGGCACAGGAGATAAAACTCAAAAGCAGCCTAGGATAAGAACGATTTAGTTAGACCATCCAAGGAGCAACCTGTTCATAGTCTCTAAACGACCCCAACAAATGGAGTGATTTCAGCTCTTCAAAGCCAGCAAAGAGATAATTTAGGGCTTCTAAACTCAAAACGAACCGGCACAGAACTCATGGCATCCTATTTCATTAGTTCCTTCAGTTCTTCTCTGAGGACAATGGCAGGTGAATGCAGCCAGAGGTCTCTCATAAGATCACAGGTGGAGGAGAAAATTTTGTTCATAACTTTGCTGGGAGACTATTTGATCAAATGCAGTGACCTGAGGCCAAAAAATACCACTTTTTATCTCAGTGCAGACAGGCAGAGAGGAGGTATAATGGATTTAATGAAACAAAGAGTTGGACCCAGAAAAAAAGAAACACACACACACCCACACT
>NW_007729599.1:199884-200928 GCF_000696425.1 Galeopterus variegatus
ATTTTGTTTTAGGGATACTTTGTGGGGGCCAATGGAGTTGTGGTTCCTTGAGTTCCTTAGTGGAGGTCCATGGTGACTTTGGAGTGGGGGAGGTGCTTAACCTAGGCATCAAAGAGTGCTATGTACAGACTGTGGCCTCCTTTTCAGAACCAGAGGCTTCACAGCTTTTAATCTTGTATTATGTAGGTATGCCAAAGAGGAAACAGCACAAGACTTGGAATAGAAGTCCTAGATTGAGTCTAGCCACTAAACAAACTCACAGAGATTGTGACCAGGGTACACCTCCCTCTTAGAGTCTCAGTTTACTTGTCCATGAAAAGGATGTGGTGGATGGACTCTAAGGAGGCCCCCATGATCCATGCCTCTTGGCATCCATGCCCTTGTGAGATCCCCTCCCCATAACTGTGGGCAGGACTTTTAACTTGTTTCTAACCAGAAGAATATGGCAAAGGTAGTGGGATGTCACTCCCACGATCACATTGCAGAAGACTCTAACACTCATCTTACTAGCAGACTGTCTCTACTGACTGCCTCCCTGGATGACATTAATGGAATGAGCTGCCATTTACAGAGGCCCACACGGTAAGGACTGAGGATGGCCTCTGACTGATAGCCCACAAGGAGCTGAGACCCTCAGTCCAACAGCGCTCAAGGAACTGAATCTCGCCAACGGCCACAGGAGCTTAGAAGTGAATCTTTCCTCAGTCAAGCTCAGATGAGACCCCAGCCCTGACCAAACCCTGTATTAAAGCCTTGTAACATACCCTGAAACAGACAACCCACCTAAGCTGTGCCTGGACTCCTGACCCACAGAAAGTGTGAGATAATAAATGCGTGTTGTTTTGAGCTGCTAAATTTGTGGTAACTTGTTACACAGTAATAGATAACTGATACAATGAAGCAGTTGGAAACTTCTATACCTGATATCCTGTGAGCATGATAATAATATTTTTATACTATCAGCATTACACACATAAGTAAAACTTCTCCATTATGACACAGACAAACACGTTGTAAGCTGCTGTCACTGTGCTGGGTTGAGAA
>NW_007729599.1:201823-202800 GCF_000696425.1 Galeopterus variegatus
TATTACTTGGTATTGTTGGTCCTCAGAGACAAGGTCAAGTAGAATAATCTGCCAAAATGAATGAAACCTGAGGAAGAACAAGTCTGGTAGGGGAGCCCCATTTCTGCACTAAGAAATGTGGCCACCTGTAACCAGTGGTTTAATAGCAGCTAAAGGTATCAGGCTCTCTTTTATGTACAGATTTGCTCAGACTGAGTGTAAGAGCCTTAGTAAGCTAGATGTGAACACATTTTGTTCCTTTCCTAGTCTGCTTTTCTGAAATCCTAACACCTCCTGCCAATAAAATCAGCGTTGTGGACGGCCTCCCTCAGGACATGTAAGAATGGGATCAAAGTTCGGCTGGTGTCTGAGGTGGTAGCTGTCAGAAGGTCCCAGAGTGGTGCTGAGGGAGTACGCTCTGCATGCACCCGCGTAAGGGCCTTCTAGGCTGGTGGGGAGCAGGGCCTTTTCCGTTCCGGGAGACTTTGTCGGGTTCTGCTGCAGCAGTAGACTTGGGACCAGGTAAAGACATTCTGAGAAGGTCAGTGCAGGGCTGGGGGCGTGGAGGGCAGTGCTCAGTAAGCGTTTTTAAGTGAATGAATCAAGCCCTAATTCCCGCCCTCAGAGGCCCAGAAGCATCATTTCCCAAGGTTTCCCCCCAACACTTCTGCTTTGTCATTAAAGGAGGAGTAAGATCCACACCGCCCTGAAAGGAACTTACAGATGGACAGGCAGACAAGACTCATGACACGACAAAACACAAGGGGGTGAGCCTGGGTGATTTGGGGGAAACTTCACAGAGAAGGGAATCTCTGGTGACTCCTCCAAAGCCTTAGCAAAAGGCTGACTTAGGGAAGGGGTTAAGTGACATTTCTGGATGAATTGATTCAAGCTTCCAAGTCTCATGCTGCTCATGGCCTCAGCAGAAGGCCCCGGGAGTCTCCGGTTTAGGATGGCGTGAGGCGTCGGTTCCCCGCGGTCTCCGAACCTCGGCCCTC
>NW_007729599.1:204019-205716 GCF_000696425.1 Galeopterus variegatus
CCGCCTTTGTGCCTCCCGGGCGCGCACGCCCCGCCGCGCGGCCGCCTTCTGCAAGGATCACCCCCGCCGCGGCGCCATACCTGGCCCTTTGTCACCAGCTGCCAAAGAACTCAGAAAATCAAATTTATTTCCCGATTACAGCCGGAGCGCCCCTTTGTGCACAGAGGTCTCTTTAACTGTTGAAATCCCAGCAGACATTGTGAAGGCCTTTATGGCGCGAGAGAAAAGGCGCCCCCGCTCCTCGCCCCTCCCGGCTCCTCTGACTTCCAAGCTCCTGTGGGAACCTGCGAGGGACGTTCTTCTCTCAATGCAAACGCTAACGAGCCCGAAGACACTGGGGCTCAAGTGCCTTGGCTGTTAAAGGGGATAAATCAATCGGCGTCTTGAGCTCAGGACGGTGTGTTCTTTTCTCTTCTTCTTCCTCTTTCTGGGAATGAATAGATGAATGATAACTCCACTTCTTGCCAGTCCGGCGCTATCCTCCGTGCAGCCGGGCAAGCGCGATTTCTCTGTCTGAGTTTCCGGCACTCCCAGCAACTTGACAGTGCAGAAGTGGCAGGCTAGCCTGAAAATGCCTCTCCTACTGGGGAATCTCAGCTTCCAAATTTGTCTTTGGCACCTGAAGAGGAAAACATGCTACCATTATTTTCCTCGATTACGCTGACATTTCCTAAAATGAATACAAAACGTCATCTCGCAGGTTTTTTTTCTTTCTTTCCTTCCTTCCAGAGAGGAAGAGACACACTCTCTCCTCTCTCTCTCTGTCTTTCTCTCTGTCTCTCTCTCTGTCTCTGTGATTGTGCAGGAAAATTAATATCTTTTTATATTTTTTAAAAAACGAATAAAAGAAAAAAAGCAATCTGGAGCGGGCACACGCTCACAGCACATACCTACGCTCTTTTTGTCTACTCAGAAAGTACTGAATAGGAGAGATGGGTGTGCACACATTGACCGACGCATCGACATCAGTCCAGTAACATTCTCATGTGAAAACAAAGACCATCATAATTCGTACTCTCATTAGAAAATAATATACAGCACTATAACTTGAATTATATGGTTATGGAAGAAAGAAACGGTAATAGATTTACATCCATTGATTGTAAATTATACATCTCATAAAGCTTTTGCAGACTCTTTAAAAAGATAATATATAGGCAGGCATCTTTTCTTCTTTACATTTTTTTTAACACGAGAATTTGGAGATGACACTCAGTCATTCTGCGACTAAAGGAAGTGAAGGTAAATCAATGCCACATTTGCTAACAAATGGCATTCCTCTATTATACACATCTGTGCGTCTCCTCACACACACGCATGCGCGCACACACACGCTTGACCCACTCAGCTTCCCCATAATTTCACAAAAGAGTGACTCTAATGTTTTCTGCTTCATGGGGAGCCGGTGGGCACGGCGGTGGATTGGATACCTACACCAGAGAAGGCCTGAGAGGCGTAATCAAATAAGGGAACCACTTGAACTGAACTCCCAGCAGGAGCGGGAGGGAGGCCTTGAGAGGTTACGTGTACTTTTTATCCAGCCTCGCAGGAGAGCACCAACTTCCTGCTGCTAGAAATTTGTCTGCAAATTTTTTCCTCATTCAGACAGAAAGCTGGGGTCCAGGAGACACTGGGTTGATATGATAACTTGATTAAGTCTGGGGACAGATGACATGGGAGCACCAAGTCTCCTCAAA
>NW_007729599.1:206636-208978 GCF_000696425.1 Galeopterus variegatus
GGGGAGGAAAACTACATGGAAACCATGTTCAGTGAAACATGGGTGGAAATCCCGGGGATTAGCCTGAAGAAGGGAAAACACAGAGAAAACTTGAGAGCTGAAGACGTGCCAAGGGAAGAAGGATGAGAGTTTACTGTGGGGCCCGGGAGAGAGCCCAGGAGAGACAGGCATTCGCTAAGTGCCAGCAAAGTGCCTGGATGAGAAATGGGCCACGTGCTGGGGCCGCCCCTGCGGATATGAAGAAATCTGCAGTGTGGCCACAGCTGCATGAATCGCAACCTCCCCTTCTGGTATCTGACCCAAGGGACAACCAGCCGTTGAATGTCTGATAAACCTCAGCTCCAAATACTGTGGGTTTTGAAAATTGAGGGTTAATTTAACAAACTATAAAATGTACAGATGTCTAAGGGCACTGTTTAATGAGTTTGGCAAAGGTAACCTGTGTATCCACCATCCCAGTCAAGATACAGAATGTTCACATTACCCGCAAAAGTTCTCTTGTATCCCCTTGGCAGTCAAACCACTCCACCCCACCCCTCAGGCAAATCACTCTTGATTAATTTTGTCTGTTTTATAACCATATTTAAATAGAATTGTACAGTATGTACTCATCTGTGTCTGGCTTCTTTCACTTAGCATGATGCTTTTGAGATTCATCCATGTAGTTTGCTCTTTTTTATTGCTGAATATTATTCCCTAGTTAGGATATAACACAATTTGTTTACCTATTCTGCTGATGGATATTCGGGTTGATTCCAATTTGAGGCTATTATGAATACAGCCGCTGTGAACAGTCTCATACAATTCTTCATTTCTGGGTCATAAGGTTGGGATGTATTTCAAATGCCATTTTAAACAAGACTGCAAAGCAAGGAAAGCCTGAGGTCAGGAAAGGTGTGGTCTTCAGTCAAGACAGGGAAGAGTTCTGGGACTTGACTGTTTGTAGCCGCTGTCCTCATTTTCCTCAGAAGACACAAATTGCTTCCCCGCCCTGCCCTCTCCCCACCCTCATTCATCCCACTGGTGGGCAGGGAGCAGATAGTGGGACTGATCTAAGGTAGCCTGGTTCCTTCATGAGCAAGAATATTTATCTCAGCAAAATGAGCCCCTACTATGTGCTGGGCCCTGTAGGTGTACTGTGGGAAGAGAGAGATGAATTTAATGAGCCCTCTGTGTTTAAAGTGCTTACAAGTCTGGAAGGAGAGATAAAATAAGTGATAAAGTATGAAACCATAGTCAGTCTTCAACAAACACCTATGAATCACCCACTGTGCTGGTTCTGGGCTGGTGTTGGTGCGCCAGGGGGGATGGTAGGACAGAGCAGGGAGCAGGCTCTTTTCCCATTACCCACCCTTCTGAGCAATGGAAAAAGAGCCTCCCTCCCTGGGGGAATGAGTCCCATTCAGGGAAGAGGACATCAGGCCAAGGGACTGGTTGGATTTGAACTTGTAACATGTATTTGAGAGGCCAGATCTGCTGCACCACCTTGAAACAGAACCACTCTATGCCAGGCATCCCCCTGTGCGTTCTCATCCCCTCTCTCCAGGTGGCCCTGAGGGTGACATTAGCACTAAGGCTTTGAAAGTCACATCAAAGGCATCAAAACACAGAATGTTGGTGCCGGAGGCCTTTAGAGTTCATGGTCCACACCATCCCAAGTAGAGATGGGGAAACTGAGGCCGAAGCTAAGAAAAGTTACCTTCCCAGTGTCACAGGGCAAAAATGATTTCCCTCCCAGTATAATTATTATTCTACTATATCAGTCTGCCATTTATTATTTAATAAAGACCTATTTATGATGCTAGTATTGGCGTCCATTCCCTAGAGTCTCAGAGTTTAATCAGACTTTGCTGTGAGCAGCTGTTGTATTTGGAAAGACATGTTTTAATCCAGAAGTTATCTAAACTGTGTGATAAACAGTAGACTGTGTTATGATAGGGCCCTATGTGGTTATGTCTCATTTGTCTTCTATGCCAAGTTGTTTATTTTTCTAATTGTTAGGCTTTTGGTTTATTTCCTTGTCATTTTTCTATGCACAGGTTTGACAACTGTGTAATCATAGAATGCTGTATAAACAACTTTATATTCTGCTTTCTTCTTTTTTTTTTTTTTTTTCTTCTATAGAGTAAAACTTCTTTACTTTGGCCAAACCAAAGTAAGGTTTCAGCCTTTAAAAACATTGACGTATATTGTATTACTTCAAGGCGGTGAGGAGGACTTGAGAATATACTGAATTTCATACTATCTTCCAAACAGTTATTAATGGACTTGTTTAAAAGAAAAAAAAAAAGATAAATTCAGATTTATGCAAATTTGGCAGAAATTCTTTCAAAATTAATTTG
>NW_007729599.1:209153-212798 GCF_000696425.1 Galeopterus variegatus
AAAAAAAAAAGATAAATTCAGATTTATGCAAATTTGGCAGAAATTCTTTCAAAATTAATTTGCAGAGGCAACAAAGACAATAATGTTCATGATTCCTGCTGTGTAGTTCTTTAGTAGTAATAAAAATTATAAAGTACTTTATACATACACAACATTTAAAATTTTTCACCACACTGTTATATGCATTCTTTCATGGGAACCCCTGAAAAATGGTCAAGGCATGTGCTATCTCTCGTTTGCAGACTGAGAAAACAGAGGCCTGGGGATGTGTATTTTGTCCACGTTCACATAGCCAGTAAGTTGGTCGTGGCCTCCAACACACTGCCTTGGCACACAGAGCAATGCAGCACCATGCCGCACCCCCGCCCAGCACCAGATAACACACAGGAACGACACAGCACCTTTAACAAAGTAGTTCTTTTTGAGTTAACCATAAGATCTGTGATCACAGAAGATTTTTAACACGTAATATTCATTTCTATAGGTCTTCTGCCAGAAACAGGGCTGGATACATAATTTGTGAAATGAAAAGACTGGGCCCCCTGTTCAAAAAGCTGGGATAAAAGTGCTATTAAAAGTCCCCAAATACAAAGCTTTTTCCTTTCTTTTGCAGTCTCTCTCTCAACTCGTCATAGTGGTTTTTATTTACTACTTAATGTCATTCTCAGTAAAGAGAAATTGAAACTTTTAAATTATTAGCATGAGTTTTACCATTCGTCTTTAAATTGTACAGTGCCAGTTTTAAATGCGAATATAAGAGCATTTAACTCCTACATAGAATCACCAAAATTACAGTATTTTTATCTCATAGGCAAAATATGCATATATTTTTGTTTCTTAACAGTGGAGGTGCTGCACAAAACTAACCCAGCTGTTTTTACTTTATTGTTAATACACACACATTCCCCAACCCTCTCTACCTTCGGCTTGCTGACGAAGCTGCCTAAATGGACAGGATCTATGCATCATCTTAGCTGTCTCTTTCCTTCTGTCTCCGGCTGATACAGTATAGAGAAGTAAGATGAGTAAGAAAGAGTATGACAGGGTTCTTTGGTCAGTCGTGTTTCTTAGCATGCAACTGTCTTCTTTCTGTGTTCTCCCGTCCTGGTTTGAATGGAAAGTGTGGCCTCTCAGGGCCATGGTCACCATGCTTACCCCCCTTGAGTCTCGTGGAACTCCTGTGCACCATGGGCCCCTGGAATTCTGCACTCCTGGAGCTGGAGAACACTCTGTGAATGAGGTAGCTGGCAACTGCAGTCACATATCTCCCTTGCTCCACTGTCTCATTGGACTTCACTTCCAAAACAAAAGTTCAAACATGGAATGATCAAGAATGGCAAGACAGTGATAGCAAAACATTGGGGCCCTTCTGAGAGTGGGGTCCTGGGCAACAGAACTTCATGGTCACATGCCAAAGTCAGCTTTGATTATTACTAGTCTAGAGAGGCTTTGAGGGTGTGAATGTGTCTCTAAGGCTCGACCTATAGCCGAACTTCTTAATGGCAAGACAGTGATAGCAAAACATTGGGGCCCTTCTGAGAGTGGGGTCCTGGGCAACAGGACTTCATGGTCACATGCCAAAGTCAGCTTTGATTATTACTAGTCTAGAGAGGCTTTGAGGGTGTGAACGTGTCTCTAAGGCTCGACCTATAGCCGAACTTCTTGATGAGTTCCAGGGTGGGCCCCCTTCCTAACAACACCCCTGGAACTGATGGGGCTCAGCAAAGCCCCATCCCATAGGGAAGATAGAGCTCCCAGTACTGCCCCAGCTGAGAGCTGTGTGCCCATAGCAGGGCGACTTGGGGGCAAGAAAGGAAGGGGAATGGGTACACATCAGCTGGGCACAGCGAGAGTACAGAGGAAGGAAAAGTCTTTTCAAGGACGTGCTATTATGACCAGCAATTAAAGGAGAAATCCGAAATGTCATCATAACTTGATGATACTCTTCTTTCACCACAAAAGTGTTTTAAAGAAACTCGTCACTGAAGATGTCTCTCTTGAACACACATGTACACAATCTATAATCCCCGAAACAACTGTGCTATAATGGGAAGAGTCAAGGAGATATAACTTCTCTTTGCAGCTCTGATTCTTTCTTGATGCATGAGTCCACGCAGCTCTTCTAACTTCTCTAATCCTCAGTTCTCTTATCTGTAAAATGGGAATAATGATTCCTAACCTAAAGGTGGGGTCCTTGTGAAAATTAAACAAAAGTATGATGTAAAAGTGAGTTGTAAGCTGTAAATCATTGTACACATGAAGGAGTGTATATCGCATTGGCATGTTGGTATCCTGTGTACGCACATTATACATCACATGCAGACGCCATCAGGAAATTTCACTCTGGGGCAGAATGATTTACAAAGCCTGTTCAGAAGTGGAGTCAATTAAGGTCAGCTTTCTATGTTGCTAAACAACAGAGGATTCTGGGTTCAGTAACATTGAAAGGCAGGCCCAACACACCCCTTGAAACTGGGCTTTTGAGAGGGTTCAAAGGAACGCGAAACAAAAGCCCCTCTTTGTGATGTTTTCACTCTTCCTTCATTGTCCTCTTTCACCCTCCAAGGGCCTTCATGTAAAGAAAGGGGCTGCTAATGTGGCGAGTGGGAGTTTAAAATTGTCCTGGGCCAACAATGTTGGCACATTCTGCCGGGCCTCATTACAGAATCATCTGAAATGCTTGAGAAGTGTTTCCCACTCATTAGCATAAATAGCAGAAAAACTCTTTCACAAACAAAGCAGGTTCCATCTGCCCCCAGTATGTCCTCACCTTGACTTCAAATGGCCAGTCCCTCCCCCAGCACAATACCAGGGGCGCTGGCCTCTGAGGCCCCAAACACCCCACTTCAGAACAGCAGTCAGAGAAATATCAACATGGTAACCTGCATGTTTATTCATTGGCCAGCCCCCTCCTTTTAATGGAGTCCCTTCCCCATTGTGGCCACTTGATTCTTTCACAGACCTAAAAGGGACAGACAGGGAGAGGCTTCCTTTCCAAGCTGTTGAGATCCTTAGCAACCCACACCTTGTGAGTGGGTCAACCAGGCTAATTAGGTTTGTTCTGCCTTTTTGGCACAAGCATATTTTGTCAGGTATTCTGCTGTGGGATTAAACAGTCATTAATCACCCACGCCTGACGCTGACAAGGTGGCTTTTACAATGAAGTCCACTTTCCTGGTGTTGGCTGGAGCCAAGGCCAGATCTGTTTTGCATCACACTGCACGAGAATGTAATGTGTGCTTCTTCTTCTGTCACCCTCAGAGGACAGCAACCATGGGGCCTCAGGCCTTAAGGAGGCTGGTGTCAGAGGCAGACATAGAATCTACCTCACAGGAAAACTGTGCTCAGTGCAGCTTGGTGGAGTTGGTTAGGTTCAAGAAGGACATTTCACAGAACAAGATTATAGCATGACATAGTTGGGGTGAGGGTGACCCTAGTCACCATCTACCCAGCCCCAAAAGTAACTGAAGAAAGCATTGAGGCTCAGAAAAAGAAAGAAACTCACCTTAGGATACACAGCAAGAGCCAAGATTTGAATAGAGCATCTCACCACTATCACATCTGAATTCAAATCTCAGTTTTTTATAGCCATTTTCAACATAATCTATACCTTCTTTAATTTGGTAATTGAGTGCCCTTCCATCT
>NW_007729599.1:213542-229320 GCF_000696425.1 Galeopterus variegatus
ATAGCCATTTTCAACATAATCTATACCTTCTTTAATTTGGTAATTGAGTGCCCTTCCATCTTAAAAGGAGAGAGATGGAAAATAAAAGTCCTCATTTACCAACTGCTACAAAAGGCTAAGCACTGTGCTAGGTATTTTGCATACAAATTATTTAATTTCAATGCCACTGTGATAGGATGACACGTGAATGTGCTCAGCAACTATTAGTTTTAACCCAACACAACAGTTTTCCTATGTAGGTATTATCATCCCTATTTTTTAATCAATAAAGAAACCAAAACACAGAAAGGTTAAGTAACTCATTTACAGCCTATATTCTTTCCTGAACCGGACTGCCTTTTAAAAAGATTAGAAGAGGGCCGGCCCGGTGGCGCACTGCTACAGTGCGCCGCTTGGGAGTGCGGCGGCGCTCCNTGAGGGTTGCGATCCGTTGCTGGTCATGAAAAAAGACAAAAAGGAAAAAAAAAAAAAAAGATTAGAAGAGTTCTTTAAATCCAGGTGTTCTCAAGAACTTTCATTATGACTTATGTAAATCATAAATTAAAAGTTTAGGTCAGTTATTTAAACAAATCATCAGGATTTATTAAGCTGTTTTTCTTTTATCTTCTAGATTTGTGATAACGTTATCTTTGCTGATATTTTCTTGGTTTTTTTTTCTTTCATTCTTTCATTAGTTAGCAAATATTTATTGAGCACCTATGATGCCAATTACTGGAGATTCAAGATTTAAAAGGCACGACTGCATGCCCCACTTCTTGTGAAGTTGCAGGAAAATGAATTCCTCATAAATGAGAGAATAATCCAAGAAAGAGGAAGACATGGGCTGTAGGAGACAGGAGATTCAACACAGAAGGGCAGTGAAGAAAATGCCCAGGATGCTGCAGGGGGATCTCTGAGGATCGAATCCCGGAGTATGGCTGTGCACCGGGTATAGAATGCAACAACAGTCCATGCTGCTGCAGGGCAGTGCCCGGGGACAGGCTGCTGTAGGGAGATGAATTTGACGGAAGATCTGACCATTTAAATAACCATGGAGAGGATTTAGGATTTTGGCAGAGTTTAACTTTAATTATTGTTTAATACAAAGGAAACAAAACAAATAAAGAAATCAGACTGTTACTAACTCCAGGAAAGGAAAAATAATCACACACTACTGCAGGGCTCTGTTATAAATACAATTTATATCTTCATAATGTAAACAGAGAATGTTGAATAAACTCTGTTAGCATATAACAATATTGGGGGGATGTGGAATGGAAAAGGAGTGCATATATAAGGATACTTCAAAAAATTCATAGAAAGATTCGTTATTATCTTTTAATTCTATTTTTCCACAAAATTTTTAAGTACCGTTGTATAAGGCAGGGTAGGGTGCGGGATGAAAGAACTAAGCTCATCTTTCATAGTGGGAATTCAAGAGTTAATACTTAAAAATGAAAAATCAAAACAGAGAAATATAAGCATGTTAGAGACAACCCATGTGGAACTATTTGACTCTTCAAACTATGCACGTGTAACTTGATAAATATAAAAACTAAAATTAAAAATTGATTAATTTAATTTTTAAAACAGACGTGTTTATTGTCAAGAGATTAACAATATCATTGGGAGGCTATGAGGTTAAGAAATATTCGAAGTATAACTGGGTTGCATTGGCCCTTCTGCAGGTGAAGCTGTTGAAAGGTGGAGTAAGATCAAGGTGGTTTACAGGTGAGGGGAGTAGATGCAGCTGGGAAAGCGGGAGCCATGAGGAACACATTCCATAAACGTTGGCAGTATGGAAGCAGGAGAAGGTGGTAGAACAGTAGAGTGATAATCCTCCGGTCCTGTCTAGTGAGATGGACTGGACTTGAAAGTTAGCCAGACCCAGTTTGTACCCCAGCTTTTGTACTTGTAGATCACATGACTCTAGAAAGTTACTTAATGTCTCCGAGGCTTTCTTTCCACATCTATAAACAAGGAAAATAATATCTCCCACGTGACATTGCTTTTACAGTTGATTCAGACATATTTATAAAGCCTCCACTACTAAATGCTTAACATATCTTAGGCACTAAATAAAAGCCAGTCCTCAAACATAATATCAGCAAAACCTATAACGCCAATAGTATTTCTTCTTTCTTGAAAATGTAGAAAACACATGCAGAGATGACCTATTCAAATCTACAGAATGAGTCAATGTCAGAAAGAAATGAGAAAAAAAAGTGCAGGTAAAGAAAATGGCTCTAATGGTAAATTTGATTGCATTTTCAAAACCTAAAGCCAGACCCAGGAAATTTTATTCAGGGATTAACCATATAGTCGGGTTGGTAAATTAGGTGCAAATGTTCATTTCTTTCTGACATTGCACCATTCTGTAGATTTGAACCCTCTGAAACCTGCACAGGCAATCTGCCCTTGTTCTCTCCAGTCCTTATCTTGTGTATCTCTGTCTCTCCCTGTCTCTGCTCCCCCCACCCCCAGCCCAGACATGCTCATTCTCTTTTTCCCTTGTTCCCCAATGTTGCTTCATCCCTCTCCCCATGCTTGTGTCAATAAAAGCCTTGCTCTTCTCCTGGCTTCGCCTCTCCTGTCATCAGTGTGAGCACATAGCCCACGTGAATGTTTGTTCCAAAGACTTAAGGATGTTTTCAAAAAAGATTTAATGTTTTCATAACAAACAAAAATTGGCTTAGCCTTAGGAAAAAATGTAATCAGAGGCTAGCCTCCCAGACTTTCTTGGGGTGGGAATGGGTTCCCCAGCGGGAAAGTTTGAAAACATCAATATAAATGATATTTACTTGTAGTATTTTGGAGGGGAAGTGGGGGCAGGGCAATAGAAGGAAGGGGAAAAAATCTGTCTGAACAAGAGAGGTATAATTCAGAAGCTGCCACACAGTAAGTGGGAACCTCCAAGGAAGATAGATCATTTTTTATGGGTTTGACAAGAAAAACGATGGAGAGAAGTCATGACCAGACTCGTACCCGCTCTTCAAGGAGCATGAAAAATGCTGCTGGCCTCCCCGAGCCCCTTCCACAGTCCATGGAAGATGGAAAGGGCTCAGCAGCACTGGGGAGACCACCCTCCACAAAACCTCTGTACATAATCACTAAGCTAGGGGATAACAATGAACAGTATATGTTATGACCATAGCTAACATCATATATTGGTAAAATCATAGCTAATATTTGAACACTTGCCTTGTGCCGGACACTGTGCTGAGTATTTTGCATGCAATCCTTATTTAATGCTCATGACAATTCCATGAAGGAGTCTCTTCTATGATATTCTCTGATTTACAGTGAAGAAAATGAGGCTTCAAGAGGTGGCAACTTGCCCTGGTAAAGCCAGGACTCAGACAAATGCAGGTTTTCCCTGATTGCAGAGTTCCACTTTCATGGGAAGACGGTTTTTTGAAGTATTGATCTGTGTGCATTTTTACTGAATTTTCATAAGCCTTCCAAACAGGTAGACAGTCCAGCCTCAGGGGTTTCTGTAGTGCTGTGAGCAAACTACCACCTGAAAATCAAGTCTCTGGCTGTGTTTTGTAGAAGCCAAAGTGCAGAGACGATGCCAGGTGTCTTGGAGAAAATATTCAAGGTAGCCGGGGAAGGAAGAGTGATGAGAAATTTCTCCCACCTTAAAAGAGAGGCTCTGCAGCCTTCTATGCATCTCAGCCCTTCGGGGCGGGTGGAAGAGTTTCCAAACAATGGCTCCATGGTGCTCTAGGAAGGCCAAGCCTGAGAGGGCTCAGGGTTCTCAGCCTCTTCCAGTACCTGCTGGGGAAAGCAGCAATGACTGGAATTTAATTTCCTCCACGTGGAAGGACGTGGGCATGGAGAAAGATTTAAGATCACTTTAAACAAAATAAAGTGGTATTTCTTGCAAAAATGAATTTGTGTTCTTAGAGCCATACCCACCATAAAATCACACACTTCTATTTTGAGTAGGTGAGTGAAGAATTCCCCAACTTCACACTTCTATTTGCTGCCTATTAATAGGAGTTTGGTTGGGTGGGGTCAGGGGATTGGCATAAAAGTTAATAATGTCCAGTTTAACCTCCATCAGCTACACAGAGGAAAACTGTTCTTCACGCTGCCGAGAACCTTCTCCTCCCCACCCCACCCTACCCTCAGCCCAGGAACAACCCTCTGAGCTCAACCTCCTGACTCCAGGATGGTCCAGTATGTTGTGTACAAGGAGCAGTGGGTCCATCACATGCTGTCAGAAACTCTCCCCGAAGCCACCTTTCTCCTTCTCCCAAAATGTGAACATTTTTAAAAATAAGAAAATATCACTTTTCTTAGAGTAGGTTTATCTGACCCCACAATCCCCACAAAATGCTCCTTTACAATCTCATTGCACCTTCTACTTCCCTTCCCAGCACGATTTGTAGTAACGTCTTTATCTCTGTAAATATTTGATATCTGTCTTCTGCGTTAAAAATTTCATGAGCAGAGGGACCATGTCCTTGTCCTTTGCGGTAAGCCTAGCACATAGCAGTTTTGGGACCATAGCAGGTGCTCAAGTTATACTTACTTGTTGGGCTAGGGCTCACAGACCCTTCAAACCCATTTCACAAGCTGGGTCACCAGACTCCTCACATTCAGGTTGCAAGCTAAGTAATTGGGAAGGAGCTGCTGTCAGATGACACGAGCTCAGTCCTCAACTTCCTCATTAGTGGCAGTGGCCTCCCAGAGCATCCCAGGGGACCTGGCAGCAACAGCTTGCAGCAGCGGCCTCCCCATGGCCCCTCCCCCAGGGCATCCCATGGGCGGGGGACACTGTGGATTAGAGCCACTCATCCTTTATACTTAAGTCCATAACCCAGTACACCTGGGTGCACATGCGCAATTACATTAGACAATAACCAAGGAACACCTGGGTGTACGTGTATATTTACATCAAATGCTCGGCAAGATTCTGAACATCTGAGGGACCCTAACCATTTATCTTCACTTTCCCCACATTACCAAATGAGTGAATGAACCACTGAATGAACATGGAGCAATCACAGTTGGTCAAAACCTCAATGATCATGCAGCCCTGAGAAGCCTAGGCTCAGAGGAGCTGAACAACTTGTGTGAGAGGCTAAAGAGAATTAGTGTTTGAGCCAATGCTAAAAGCTGAGAACTCCAAACAGATCTTTGAGTGAACTTTCTTCTCCTTGACCCTAGTATATTCAGTTTCAGATTTATCATGGATGGACCAAGGCTGAATCCTGGACACCTGTCAATGAGACCACCATTGCCCTTCCTTTATGCTCTTAACTTCCCCCATTGCGACATTGTCTTAGGCCTCTCCTATCCATATTTTTGGTGCCCTCTGTCCCCTATGGTGTCTCAATCTTTTCAATGCCCAAGAAAAGGTTATTGCTTCCTTTCTCCTGTCAAAGAGTTTTGTATTTTAATATGAGAGTCAAAGGCTTTAAGATTCATCCTTGTTCACCGGATATTCGCTGAGTCCTCATAAATATGGATGCTGTTCTAGTGCAGAGGGTGAAGCAGTGAACAATGTAAGCCGTCATGGAGTGCACATTCTGCTGCAGTAAATAAAAAAATTGCAGACAGTGACAAGTGCTATGAAGAAAATAAAACACAGTAAGGAGTTAGAAACTAGAGGTACAGGCTATCTTTGATGAGGAGTTAGAGACTTTTCTGAGAAGGCCACATTTCAGCTAAGACTGAATAATAAGAAAAGGGCAGCCTGCAGAGTTCTTGGGGATAGTGTTCCCAGCAGAGGAAGTTCCTGAGGACCCAGACAGTTTGCCAGAGCTCGGTGAATGAAACTTGTGAGAAGTCATGAAGGTGGGCGAAGGGCAGGTTGCATAGAGTCTTCTAGTCCACGGAGGAAGACTGAATTTTATTCTGTGTGTATCAGGAAGCCACTGGAGATTTTTAGGTAGGGAAGCAGTATAATCTTTTCACATTTCAAAAACACTATTCTGCACACCAAGTCAAGAATGAACTACGAGGAAGCAGCAGGGAGGAAAATGAGGAGGCTGTTGCAGTGAATTCTCCAGCCAAGAGAAGAGTGCTCACAGACTGCGCGGGAGCAACAGAAACAGTGGGAAGGGAGCGGACGTGGGATGCATTTTAGACACAGAGCTGACATGTCTTGCTGATGGATTGGATGTGGGCCATGAGGGAAAGAGATGAATGAAATATGACTCCTTGATTTTGGCTTGAGGGTAGGTGAATGGTGGTGCACTTACTAATATAAAAAAAATTGGGAAATAAGCAAATTTGTAGGGATGGGGGCAACCAAGAGTTGGTTTGGGATGCACTAAGTTCAAGAGGTCCGTTAGACAGCCCAGTGGAATTGCCAAGTCAGCAGCCTGTATGGTTAAGGTAATTGTTGGAATCCTGCCAATGTAGCCAATTGTATTGCTAGGACTAGGGCCCACAGACCCTTCAAACCCATTGTACACACTGGGTCACAGACCCATCACATGCCAGTCTGGGTCACCAGACCCCTCACACGAAGGTCCACTCTAGGTAATTGGGAAAAGATCCCAGGAGCCATTGGCAGATGACATGAGCTCAGTCCTCAGCTTCCTCAGCAGCAGCCTCATCTTACATCAATATTCTCTGGCGCTGGTGGCCTCCCAGAACATCCCAGGGACTTTAGCAGCTACAGCTTACAGCAGCAGTAGTGGCCTCCCCATGGCTCCCCTGACGGCATTCCAGGGGGCATCCCAGGGACAGGGGGCACTGTGGATCAGAGCTGTTCATCCTTTATACTTAAGTCTAACAACCCAGATACCTGGGTGCCCACATACATCTACATCAGACAATACCAAGGAACACCTGGGCACATGTGCATATTTACATCAAATGCTCGGCAAGATTCTGAACATCTGAGGGATCCCTGACCATTTTCCTGTATTTTCCCTACAGCAGCCCAAAGAATATACAGTAATCAAGAAATTTCTGAAGTCTTGGCCCAAAGTACTTCAGACTTGGGCCAAGTCTAGGGGTAGGGATGGGGAAGGAGAAGCCTCCTGGTTCTTAAGTCTCATCACCCGGCCATTGGACAGGTGGCACTAATTGTTTTAGCACAGGAACTTCTTTGACTTGGTCTTCCAAGAATATGGCCCAGGTCTAATCTCTTAGCTGCAAGGAGTTGGGACTAATTTCATAGCAGATATATAATTAATTTCTTAGCATTTTTGAACTGTGAAGGTTTACCATTACTCACATCAGTGAATCGGGGAATAATTGCAATCAGGACTTTTTTCTAATTAACAAAATCATATGGTCTTTCTTAATCCTACTGTCTATAAGCCCAGCCTCCAACTGTGGGGACTCCAGGGCCTAATCTAGAAAGTGCAGTGGGTGGGGCTGTTGCTGCTCTTGCACAAAACTGTCTTCACCCCACCCACACTTTCTTGCTTTCTTTCTACCCCACCTCCCACCTCAGAGGCTGGAAATCTCACATACTCTCTTGCCAACCTTCCTTGAAGCTAGGGTGTGGAAGTAGATACCCAGTCTTGGCCATGGGACCTGACCTTAGAGGAAATCTGTGGGCCTCCTGCAAAAGTTTTTCTCTAATAAAAATAGCTCATTTCCTCTTCTTCACTTGATATGGTTGGGTCCGTATGTGCTCCTGGAAGTGCAGAGGCCCACTTATGTGGTCAGGATGATAGCAGAGCAGAGGATCAGGAAGTCCCTGCATCACCGAGAACATCAGGAGTCCTGCACCGCCAGTCCTGAAAGCCCCTGCTGCTGGGCTCTTCGTAGGTGCTCTAATAAATGTCCTTGTTTTTAAAGCTGTTTAGACTCAGGTCTTCTGTTCCCCTTGTATACTTAGATTTCCCACTTGGCTCACATTTTACCCCTTCAAGCACAACAACTCCTTTATTCTGACCACCTTCAATCATCCATTCACCCTGCTATGTGCAAGGCATTCAGTGAAATGTGGTAAAGAAATAGGCCTGTGTTGGTGGTGCCCATCTCCATGGATCTTACAGTCCAGTGTGGACACAGATGTCACACAGGTAAACAAATGAACGTGTGATTACAAATGGCCACTAGCACACCCGTGAAGGGACAGAATGCGGGAGTGACAGGAGGACAGTTTTGCATCTGATTGTCTGAGAAGGTGTGTCTGAGAAGATGACATTTAAACTAAGACCTCAAGAAGGAGGAGGATCCAGATAGGAAAGGACAGAGCAGCATTTCAACAAGAGAGACAACCGGAAATGTGACATTTGCTTTCACCTCCTTTTTAAATGGAAGCTCCTGGGCCGAGCCCGTGGCGCACTCGGGAGAGTGCAGCACTGGGAGCGCAGCAGCGCTCCCGCCGCGGGTTTGGATCCTGTATAGGGATGGCCGGTGCGCTCACTGGCTGAGCGCGGTGTGGCCGGTCTCAAAAAAAGGACAAAAATAAATAAATAAAAAAATAAAAAATAAATGGAAGCTCCTGAGCACCACATACCCTTTTCCAACTTATGTTGTTGCTCTAAGTCTTAATTAGCTTAGGACCCAGGAAATGGAAGGGATGCATTTGCCCTTTCATGGAGCATGCCAAGGTTGCTATGCACTGATTGTCTGAACCAGCACCAACCACCCGGACACCATCACTTGTGTGTCATTAATAAAGCTTTTGAGTAATGCTGCCACTCCCCTCAAGCAAACAAAACCAAGAATAATAAGTCCCCTTCCCCTCTGAGTTTGTCCAGGAATGCCCTTTTTTTTTTTTTTTCCCAGCATCTGCAGATTCCCGTTTTGGGGGTAATGAGAATTAACGCTGGGTAATAATACCCAAAGTTTCCCTCACACTTCTCTCCTACCCTCCCTGCTGAGTGAATCATGGTCAAGAGAACTGGATTTGAAAAAGGAGGTCCAGAGTCAAGCAGACCATGATTACTTTGTTTAAAAATCAATCATAGGAAGGTTTCAACTCGTCTTAGAAAGACGTTAACATGGTGTAGTGGAGACGTACAGACAGATCTGGGTTTTAATCCTGATTCTTCCACTGACCAATTCTGTGACTTTAGGTGTATTACTTAATCTCTTTGAGTCTCAACTTCCTCACCTGTAAAATAAGGCTAATAATATCTACCTTATAAGAATTAAATGCAATCAATCATGAACAGCACCCAGCCTGATGTATAGTCCTTACTCAGGAAATGTTGTGTCTCCTCCTCTAAGGCCTTGTTCTTCAATTGGGTAATTATATCCTTTGAGGCATTCAGATGTGGTTATACCCAGTGAATCTCAGAGAACATTTCAATTATGGTGGTAAGTGGTGCTCTCCCAGTCGGGATTGCGCAATTAAGTCAGCAACAGTTGCAGGCTGCTCAGGTGCATCAGAAGCGCTCCACCCTGCTCAGCTCACCTTTCCTCCCATCTGCCCAGCCAAGCCAGGTCAGAAGTCGAGAGCTGGAGTAGTAAGAACCCTTTAACATGCATAGAATTGAGCAGTTCCCAAAGGAACACAGATGCTGGCATTATTACCGAATCATGTGGAGATGAAGACATCAAGGTCTGGAGGGTGAGTATTGTATTCCAAGTCTCAGAAGTTTCAGGACCAAGCATTAGAGCCAACCTCTGATTAAAGATTCAGTGCTCCTGCTGCACCACTGCATCCTGACAAGAGCAAGTTTGTTTTGGAAAAGTTCACCACCAGCAACTGTCCTGACTTCTTGTCCACAGGGACAACTTGGCTATGATCCTTTAACAGCCTTCCCTGCTGCTTTGGGCTGTGCAGTACCAGGCTGGCTCGTTATCCACAGCAGAGAATCTGCTCAGACTGCCCTCCCTTGCTCCTGTCCTGCCAGCTTTTCTAGAGCAATGCCAATTGCTTACTAGCTGGTCTAAGGGTAGTCTGGCTTTGTTCTGGAGCTCTGAGTTGCATTTCTCACCCCTGACAATGTGCATTGACAGGGATAACAGGCCACTATGGAACTCTCTCACCCAAACTTGTGACGTTTCCTCTAAGGCATGTGTGGAAAGAATCATCCTGACTTTGGTCTGGGTTTGGTTCTGGACGTGGCTTGAGAGTAACAGGCACTGTGTGATGGGCTCCCTCACCCAATTATCTAAGGCTGCCAAAAGGTAAATTGAGGCCCACTCTGCTCTTCCTTCAAAAAGCCAGGAGAAATGGAAAATAAGACTCTCTCCTCAAAAAGTCAGGAATGACCTCAAGCAAAGCTTTAACAGTTGCATTGTATTATCCAAGACAAAAACAGAGTTCAGAGCTGGCAAAGATCTTCTAATTCAATAACCTCATTTTATACTATGGGAGACTGAGAAATTGAGAGGAAAAGTAGTCAGTTCATGGCCACACAGGTTAGCAGAGGCAGGACTAGAACCCAGCCCCTAGGACTCCCAGTTCATTTCTCTTACTGAACCATGCAGTTCACTCAAGAGCCCTAAGAAAGCTAAATTTGGATGATCCAGGTGTTTCCCACCCAACTCTGCCCCATTCACCATTCCCGGAAGGCTGACATTGTAATGGACATGTATCACAAACTTGGATGATATGGACTATGTCTAGGAGACACTGATCCCAGAAGAGCTGTTTCCAACAAAGACTATCCAAATAGACCTCAGCTGGAAGTGGCCTCCACCCAAACCTGCACAGTGACCCAGGGGGAAAGGATTTGAAAACCCCTGAGAGAAACTGGGGGTGCTTGGGGATAAGCTTTTGATTCCTCCAAGCTTGTGGGATTGGCTGGGACAGAGTAAAGGAAGCGTGGACAGCAGCTTGTTCTTGTTTTCAGTAAACAAGAACATCTCCCCCTTCACCTCCTCCTCCATCTCCTCCACACTACAGCCACCACCGCCACCACTGCCACCAGCATCACCACCGCCACCACCACCACCACCACCACCACTGCCACCACCATCACCACTGCCACCACCATCACCACTGCCACCACCACCACCACCACCACCACTGCCACCACCATCACCAGCTCCTCCATTCCCCCTTTGACTTCCTCCCTCACTACCTTCACCACCTCCACCAGCACCCCTGCAATCCCCTCCTCCACCTCTTCTTCCCCACATATGCCTCCCCTCCACCCCTCCTCGACTTCCTCCTTCACCACCTCTACTACCTTTACCACCTTCCCCATTTCTTCTACACCAACACCACTACCACCCCACCTCCACCTGATCTACCTCTGTCTCCTCTACACCAACACCATCCCCACAATCCCTAACCCCACTTCCTCCCCCATAACCACCTCCACACCCCAGCTTCTCCTCCACCACCTCCTCCTTCATTGCCCGTAACCTGTCCCACCACCACCACCACTAGTCTCACCACCTTATTTGTAGCATTAAAATAGGGCCTCCAACAAGATGTGCCTTTAAGACCTTAGCACTTTCAAAATAAAACAGATGATTGGTATTTTAAACTATATCCAGAGTCACTGAGATTTATCACATGTTTGAAATAAACAGGATTATTAACTCCCTCTATTCCTGTTCATTTTTGAAATTGCTTATCTAAACACACATGCACACACACACACACACAGGCTCATGATCACTCTCTCACCAGATGACCACAGGTACCCCGAAAGGAAGCAAACAGCAGTGGCCTTGTTACCAAAGTCTGATATTAATAGACTCTCCCTTTTGATTTCAGCCTGGAAACATTGGCAGCAAACCAACATTAGAAAGGAGGGACTATGCAGCAAAAGTTTAAAAGCGAGACGAAGAAAAGAAATCCAACCCAGCTTTGATCAGAAAGGTCTGAAGATGAATTGTGCTCATTTCACAGGTTTCTGGGTGGAGGTTAATATCATCTCAAGACAAGGAAACTGGGTTTTAAAAAAAGGAAACTGAAAAGGGACGCATTTTCTTACGGAACAGGGCTACCACACCAAGAGGATCAAAGCTGTTCACCATGAAGGAGAATGAAGGATTATTCACTTTCTGTTTCTTCACGCCTGCAGCACACATGGGGATCTAATTGGTCAGGATGCAAAATACAGACAGGCAGCCCTGGCCTCAGTGCAGAGCTCGAAGGGGGAGGCCAGCGCTTTCTGCAGCTGGAAACCATTAAAGGCAGGTTTACCACCCTGCACCCACTTTAATTGCTCTTCTGTGTGTTTCCTCAGCTCCCGACCACTAATGTCTACTTTCAAGACTTTCTGATCTCAGAGGTGATGAGCTTGACAGCTGTCAGGCACGCCAGGGCTTGGGGATTGCAGGAGACAAGTCTTGGGGGAGGAGGACACACCCTGTGTGCAGGGAGGGGGCTGCTGGGCTGGAACAGGCAGGAACCCAGGTACAAGCTCTGGCCTGGCCTCACACTCATTCCCACTGCTTGGTGTCTTTTGTTACAAAGTCAAGGGTCTCTGGGTGGCATGGCCTCACTTCTAACCCACAACACCAGGGGAGATGGAGGACAAAAGAGAGTAAGACAAAAATAGGGGCTGAAACCCCCACCCTGCGCACCTTCGGCACACTGCTCACCTGCTGTGACCCTTCATTTCCCTGCACTGAAGCGGGTGTGTGTCTAACCCCCAGCAATGCTGCACTGCGAGGATTAAATGCCGTCACGAAATGCTCAACAGGGAAGGGAAGTTCTTTCGGTTATTATCATGGACCACAGCCCTCCTTGAGCCCAACTTCTTGATCTACTTTAGGTCCACGCTCCCCCAGATCCCCCTCTCAGCCCTTCTCAACCCCTCCTCCCTCATGAAATTTTTCCTGACCACCTAGGTCTGCAGGACCGCAGACCCTCACCACACCATTTCAGGCTCCCATATTTCCTTTCACACAAGAGTACTTCCAAAAGTTCATGGAAACATATAATTAAGAGATAGTATGAATCTTTCCATGAACTTTTGAGGTACCCTTGTGTGTCATCCTTGGCCACGTTCTCCTGGCTGGCATTGTCACCTCCCCCACACCACCACCTTGACCACCAGTTATCTACATACATGAAGCTATAAAATGCAAGCCCAGACATTTGCTCCTCTGCTGAAAGCTGCAGCGACTCCCTGTCACTTGCAGGATAAATCCTGAGCCTCTCAGCTCTGTCCACCTCCCCACCGCACCCCCAACTGTCCTGTTGTTATGCTGTCCCCTTAGCCAGAAATGCCTCATCCAAATGACTCATCTCTCAAGACACAGCTGAGATATTATCTCTTCTAGGCAGCCTCCCCAATGCAGGACAATAGCCTCAGCTAAGCATCATGTATGTGCTTGCACATTGCCCTGCCTTGACCACATGGGGCTAAAATCATGTGCCTACCTCTCTCTTCCATGTGAAGGTGAGTTTTTGGGGGAGAGAAATGCATTTTAACTCATCGTTCTACTCCCAGCATGTAGCATGTTTAACTCAGTGCCTAGAATATAGCAGGTATTCAATAAGTGTATTTTGAACTAATTTATGGCCATCAATTGTGATTTGTCTCTCTGCCTAAATTATCCAGGGACGTTGAAAGCATGTGGAGTGCTGGGGTGTGTCTGATTCATTTTGTATTCTGCACAGTGCCCACCAAATAGCAGGGCCTAATAAAGCGTCATTGGTTCTCATGTCTGGCACTGTTGGCGATAATGCCCCCATTGCATCTGGCTTCCTCTGTGCTGTTTTCTCATCATCTAACATGGCAGCACATAGCAGGTGCTCAATAAATGTATTTTCAATGTATAAATAATGTGCTATTGCAGGAAAAACATCTCTCCTAGGTAGGACATGCAATGGATTGAAGGTTTGTGTTTCCCCGTCCAAATTCATGTGCTGAAATCCTAACCCCCAAGGCAATAGGATTAGGAGGTGGAGCCTTTGAGGGGTAATTAGGTCATGAGGGCAGATCCCTCATGAATGGGATCAGTGCCCTTATAAAAGAGGCCCCCAAGAGCTCCTTCACCCCATCCATCACATGAGGTTAAAGTGAGAAGAAGCCTTTCTAAAAGGAAGCAAGTCCTTACCAGACACTGAATCTACCTTGATCTTGGACTTATTTAGTCATACAAACCATGGAAAGAAAAGCCCCTCAAATTCTTCTTCGTCTGTTTGGATGCAGAGAAGGCAGGGTAAGAATGCATCACACAGGGTTGGATGAGAGAAGGTTGAGAAACAGTGCCTTGGCTTTATTTAATTTTATTATTTTGGGAAACAGCAATGCAAGGAGAAACATTTGGTAGATGTTTATTGACATAAAAGAGATCTGGAAATGTGAAATGGCAGGTGCAAATGAGATTTCTTCAGGACAGCCCACAGCAGAATGGAAGCTTCTGGTGACCAACCCTCTATTTCCCTTGCTGAGAAGTTGACCACCACACCGATAAGCTGAGGACCGAGAGGTCTGGAGAAGCACCAGTACCTTACGTAGGGTAATGTTTTCATCTGTGCGGAAATGTTGAGTGTTACTATCTAACAGCTGGTTCCTGATTGACACAAAAGTCACTATCTCTTGCCTCCAGATGGGCGATTCTTTCCTGTCTTCAAAGAAAAATTAGAAAAAAAGAACTGATTTCTTCTGTGGAGTTGGACACTTTCCAGAACTTTATGGCCATGCTTTAAATTGATGAATAGCTGAATTGCTGGTGGAGACCCTGACAGGCTGGGACTGCTGGGATGTTAGAATAAAATGATAGAAAATGAAGACAATTCTGCTTGAGTTTCCGCAGGGGCATTTGATCCGACTAGAATTCTTGCCAGAGCAAATGAGCCCAGAGTGAGCTAACACCTGTAACAACATTGCTAGTGTCACTGCCTGAAGGGCAGCCACTGCGAGATGGAAAAGGAAATAAATAGTCGGGGACAGCAGACAAAGGAAAGACAACAGGCCTGGAGACCAGACCTCATCATGCCACTTCTGAAAAGACAATGGGTTTTTAAAAACCCACCACAACTTAAAACAGGGAAAGAAGAGTCTTCCTGCCTGTAAAGGTGATGCCTGGCCCTGGGTCAGGCAGGTCTGGACCGACACATGTTGGAGCTGGGTGTGACCCACCAGGTCCTCTGGCCTGGTCTCCCTCAGGACCTGCCTTCTGAGTGACTGCACCAGGAGCATCAGGCTCCAAACTGAGAGGTGAACTGATCTGCATAAAACTAAAAGCTAAAACTCTGATATTTAATGTACAACGGTTATGAAAATTTTAAAAATTATTTTTAGATAGTGGGTAAATTTTATAGATATAATTGAATGGCTGTATAATATTCTATCAAATAGATTTATTATTAGTTAATTAGTAGTCTTTTATAAAAGGATATTTTAAATATTTTCTTTTTTACTAACATAAAAGATGCTACAATGAGCACTTTTTAAATAACTGCTTTACTGAAATATAACTTATGTCATAAAATTCACTTTTTAAAGTGTGCAATGCTGTAGTTTTTAGTATATTCACAGTTGTACAATCATCACCACTATCTAATTCCAGAATATTTTTATCACCCCAAAAAAAGAAGCTCCGTACCCACTCCCCTCTCCCTCCATTCCTCTCTCCCCACTCCTCCCTCCCCCATTCCTCTCTCCCCCATTCCTCACCTTGATAAATGGCACCAACGCCTATCCAGTTGCTCAGACTAAACTCTAGGAGTAATGTTTGAGTAACTATTGATCTCACATCTCACATTTAATCCACTAACAAGTTCTACAAGCTCTACTTCCAAAATATATCACCCCTCTGGCCCTCCCCATTACAGCCACCATGCTAACTCCAGCCACCGTCATCTTGACCTTGCAGCTGGTCTCCCTGCCCAACATACACACACTGTGCACCCTCTGTGTCTCATCACCTTGATCTTTCTGATACCACCCCAGTGCCTTCCCACGTAGAACAAAATGCAAACTTCTAATCATGGTCTGCAAATCTCACA
>NW_007729599.1:230443-230805 GCF_000696425.1 Galeopterus variegatus
CCCAGTGCCTTCCCACGTAGAACAAAATGCAAACTTCTAATCATGGTCTGCAAATCTCACACAACCTGGCCCTGCCACCTTCCTCTCTTACAAATCCTCTATTTGCTTATCTCCTTCTAAACGTACTGGACTTCTTGCTGGTCCTAAAATATTCAGCAAATTCTCTTCTAGAAAAAAATCCTAGATTTTACATGGGACATAGACTCTGAGACCTAAGTATAAGAACTAAAACTGTAAAACATTTAGAAGAAAACAAAGGTGTATATTTTTATAATCATGATCTAGGCAATAGCTTTTTAGATATGATACCAAAAGTACAGTCAACCAAAGAAAAAATAGATAAATTAGACGTTACCAAATTT
>NW_007729600.1:0-25537 GCF_000696425.1 Galeopterus variegatus
TTAAATATACACCCCGAAACAATAAAACTTATTAAAGAAAACATAGGAGAAACCCTTCAACTAATAGGGCTGGGCACAGACTTCATGAATATGACCCCAAAAGCATGGGCAATCAAAGGGAAAATAAACAAATGGGACTATATCAAACTAAAAAGCTTCTGCACAGCAAAAGAAACAATTAACAGAGCTAAAAGACAGCCAACAGAGTGGGAGAAAATATTTGCAAAATACACATCTGACAAAGGACTAATATCCAGAATATATAAAGAACTCAAACAACTTTACAAGAAAAAAACAAGCAACCCAATCAAAAAATGGGCAAAAGAGCTAAGCAGGCATTTCTCTAAAGAAGATATACAAAAGGCCAACAGTCATATGAAAAAATGCTCAACATCACTCAGCATCCAGGAAATGCAAATCAAAACCACACTGAGATACCATCTCACCCCAGTTAGGATGGCAAAAATCCAAAAGACACCGAAAGATAAATGCTGGCATGGCTGCGGAGAAAAAGGAACTCTCTTACACTGTTGGTGGGAATGCACAATGGTGCAACCCCTATGGAAAATGGTTTGGAGGTTCCTCAAACAATTGAAGATAGATCTACCATATGACCAGCTATCCCACTGCTGGGAATATATCCAAAGGAATGGAAATCATCAAGTCGAAGGTACACTTGTTTCCCAATGTTCATTGCAGCACTCTTCACAATAGCCAAGAGCTGGAATCAACCCAAATGTCCATCATCGGATGAGTGGATACAGAAAATGTGGTATATCTACACAATGGAATACTACTCAGCTATAAAAACGAATGAAATACTACCATTTGCAACAACATGGATGGACCTTGAAAGAATAATACTGAGTGAAACGAGTCAGGCAGAGAAAAAGAAATACCACATGTTCTCACTTATTGGTGGGAGCTAAAAAAAAAAAAAAAAAAAAAAAAAAAAAAAAAAAAAAAAAAAAAAAAAAAAAAAAAAAAAAAAAAAAAAAAAAAAAACATTTCCAAAGGAGCTGATTCCTGCAGTAGGTGAGTGACAACATTCAAAGACTGGTTGACTCAACCAGAGTTTAGTATCTAATAGAGAAAACTGTACTACGACGGTAACGTGGTACCCATTTATCAGGTAGTATTCTTTGGCTGCAAGCAACCACAGCTGAGAAGTCAAAAGAGAAAAAATGGTCTGCTATATTATTAAAATATATAAAGAATCATTATTGTGTTGTTTGTAGTCTCAGTTTAAAAAGAATTCATTGTAATTGCTAAATTATTATGTGCACATTTTAATGAACAATGCAACATATTTCAGGAAAAATTCAGTCTTCCTGCTCTATTCCCATACATTTTATGTAACTGATGTTGACAGCTTAGTGGGTAACCAGTTACACTTTTTTCATGGTCATAAAATAGCTATGCAGATTTTTGTTTTGTTCTTGTTTTTCAAAAATGTAATAATACTTTACACTGCAATGTGCTGTTTTCACTTAATTACATGGCATTGATATCCTTCAGCTTCTAACTTCATTCTTTTTAATAGCTTCATGATGTTCTTTAAAATGAGGATACTTCAAAAGTTCATGAAAAGATTTGTATTATCTTTCAATTCTATTTTTCCATGAATTTTTTGTAGTACCCTCATATGATTTAGCATAATAAATTCAACAATTTTTCTATTGATGAACAATTGGATTGTCTCCATTTGCTCTTTGGTCTATGAAATATGCTTCAATAAATATTCTTATATATTTATCCTCAAAAAAAAAAAAAGGACTTGACATTCTGTATTACTTGTGCTTGAGTAATTAATGCGCCCATCAATGCATCTCTTCCCCATTTGTTTGTGAAATCTATCACTGCAAACTTAGGTATATATGCTTTACAGGGAATTCAAGAAAAATGCTGCCCTAACCAAAAAAATAATAGCAATAATAATAAGAAAAGCTATCTCTTTCTAACATGATACATTTTCTATTTTTTAGTGAAAAGGTCAATGCTCATTACATTGACATATAAATTATTCTTGCCAAATCAATCACTTGAGTGGAAACATTTTTTGTTGTTGTTGTTGTTTTGTGACCGGTAAGGGGATCGCAACCGTTGGCTTGGTGTCGCCGGCACCACGCTCAGCCAGTGAGCGCACCGGCCATCCCTATATAGGATCCGAACCCATGGCGGGAGCGCCACTGCACTCCCTGCGCCGCACTCTCCCAAGTGAGCCATGGGGTCGGCCTGAGATGGAAACATTTTTATCTCACCCATGGTCTGGCACAATGTTAATCAGTATACGCCATCATAGAAATTACACTGTGAAAAATAAATAAGAACTCTAATCTATCTCTCTAAAGTTTTTTAAAAAAATCTTTGAACACATTTACCTAGAATAATCTGCATTTTAGAAAGATAGCCCTTGTAGTAGTATAAAGGTATATTGGGATAAAGAGAGACTACAGAGATGGTTTTCAACCCTAGCTGAATGAATACATGTGGTTCTGTTCCAATAAAACTATTTAGGGACACTAAAATTTGAATTTCATATAATTTACACGTGTCACAAAATATTCTTCTTCTTTCAATTTTTTTCGATCATTTAGAAATGTAAAAACCATTCTTAGATGATAGGGCTAAATAAAATAGACAGCGGCCTTGATTTGGTCAGTCGGGAATAGTTTGCTGACTCCTGATCTCAAGGCAGGGAGATTAGTTAGAAAGTTAATTAGAGCAGTCTCTGTGAAAAGTAATGACTTGAATGACTTGAAAGTAAGGGCAGTGAGGATGAGAAGGCGGCTCTGCAAATGACTTCATATCTACTCTAGGTGGCACTGAAAGTTTAATGGCAGCAGGAGCTCAAGGATCCTTTTCTTGACTCTCTGTAGGTGATTTTTTTGGAAATAAAATATAAGAATTTCCAAAAACCACCCTAAGGAAATGTTAGTCCCCACTGCCTAACTGCAAATTATATGTCAATCTTCTCTGTGACCAAGAAAAGCATTTGCAAGGTGACTAAAAGTACACAATGCACTGTGGAAGATTTTTTCCCCTTAAGTAAAGATTTATGGTTCTTAAAGAAATCAAAGCTGCAACCTTAGGCTCATTTAATGTAAGTGTATTATAGAATACTTACATACATTTATATAGGAAATACAACTAAGGATATAATATAGACTTGATACTCTAGTTCCTACTCTAAATAAAACACTTGGTTTTTTTTGTTTGTTTGTTTGTTTTGTCTTTTGTCTTTTTCCATGTCCGGCAACGGATCGCAACCCTTTTTTTTTTGTTTGTTTGTTTGTTTGTTTTGTCTTTTGTCTTTTTCCATGTCCGGCAACGGATCGCAACCCTCAGTGTCGCCCCCGCACCAGACTGGGGACCGGCAACGGGACCGCAACCCTCTCGGTGTCGCTCCCGTGCCTCGCCCAGCCAGCGAGCGGGAACCGGTCTGTATGTGGGATCCGAACCCTCGGGCGGGAGCGCCGCTGCACTTCCCAAGCGGCGCACTCATCCAGTGCGCCACCGGGCCGGCCCATAAAACACTGTTGAAAGCCACAATATATAAATTATGTCATAATATCACTTCCTACTTTCATTAAAAACTAATGTGCACATCATCTCTACAGTTTGAATTTGATGCTCAAGTTTGAAACAAAAATTAGATTTTGAATATTAAAATCCAGTTTTAAAAATTTCTGTAGACAACTATTTTACATAAACATTCCATGAAGGTTGATGGAGTTTGGATGTGTTGTCCCCTCCAAAACTCGTGGAAATTTGATCTCCAATGTGGCAGTGTTGAAAACTGATTGAATCATGGGGGCAGATCCCTCATGAATGGATTCATGCTCTCCCTGGGGGAGGGGTGATTAATGAGTGAGTTCTCGCTCTATTAGTTCCTGCGAGAGCTCATTGCTTAAAAAGACCCTGGCATCTTCTCTCGCTCTCTTGCTTCCTCTCTCTTGCTTCCTCTTGCCATGTGATCTGCTTGTACCTGCCAGCTGCCTGCCACTTTCCGCCATGAGTAGAAGCAGTCTGAGGCCCACGCCAGATGCCGCTGTCCCAGAATCATAAGCCAAATAAACCGCTTTCCTTTATAAATTACCCAGTTTCAGGTAGTTCTGTTATAGCAACACAAAATGGACTAAAACGATAGTGAATAAGGAAATATTAGCAGCCCACCAAATTTTTCTACTGGTAGCTGATTTTCTCCTAATACAGAGTGAAAATAATATGGTATATCACTAAAGTTTCAGGCAGAGTAAAAGAATAAACACAGTCCTCTGTACATGACATACTCCTTTTACCCCATTTTGAATTATTTATAAGAAGTTTTCATGAATAAAGCACAATGGAACTAAGACTCCTGAGACAGACATAAAATTGCTGGACATGGAATAATATATCTATGAAAGAAATACAAAAATAAGAAACTTTCTAGAATGCCTAATAAGTACTCTGCTTTTGGATTTTAAGGTTACTGGGAAAATATACTCATGTACACACACAGAAAAAAAACCAGTACACATGGGCTTAACAAGACCTGAATTTTAATTCCATACCTGCCAGTTTTCGCTGAGTTTCTCTGAACCTCAGAATTGTTATCTGTAAAACTGAGATCAAAGTAACGTCTTCCTAGGAAAGTTGTTAGGAGGTTCAAATTAGCTAATATATGTGACAGCACTTTGTGATTTCTAAATTGGTGATTTTCAGTGAGGGGCAAACCAGGACTCCTGGGAATGTCTGAAGACATTTTTGGTTGTTACCATTGGGAAGGTGCTATCATATCTAATGGACAGAGGCTAGCAATGCTGCTAAATATCCTAGAATTCACAGGACAGCTCCCTTAACAAATAATTATCTTACCCCAAATGTCAATAGTGCCAATAGTTCAGAAACGCTGATCTTCTATATGTTCAAAATATAAAATAAATGTTAATAATCATAATTATCGTAACTATACATATATAAAATTAGTTTTTATTGGGGCCGACCCCACGGTGCACTCAGGAGAGTGCGGCGCTGGGAGCACAGCAACGCTCCCACTGCGGGTTCGGATCCTATATAGGAATGGCCAGTGAAGCAGTGGCTGAGCACGGTGTGGGTGACACCACACTAAGGGTTGCGATCCCCTTACTGGTCATGAAAAAAGACCAAAAAAAAGCCAAAAAAAAAAAATTAGTTTTTATTGTGAAAACTTTTCAAATATACAGAAAATACAGTGAAGAACATAATGCACACTGACATAGCAACTACCAAATTATAACAAAAATTTGCATCAATTTGTTTCAAAGAAATAAAACACTGGGCTGGCCCGGTGGCGCACTCGGTAGAGTGCGGTGCTTGGGAGCGCGGCGGTGCTCCTGCCGAGGGTTCGGATCCCATATAGAGACCAGTCCGCTCACTGGTTGAGCGCGGTGCGGGCGCGACACCGAGGGTTGTGATCCCGTTGCCGGTCGCAGTACGGGCGCGACACCGAGGGTTGCGATCCCGATACCGGTCACGAAAAAAGACAAAAAGGAAAAAAAAAAAAAAAGAAATAAAACACTGCTGGTTATACAGAGTTGATAATTTTTTTATGCCATTCTCCAATACAACTTCCCTTCCTCCATCCCTCTCCAAAGTCACTACTGTCCTAAGTTAGTATATCACATCCATGTTTTTACACTCTTGTTACATATATATGCTTCCACAAATGTTTACATTATATAAGTGGAATAATACTATTCATAGCCAGCTATTTTCTATTTTCACGTAATATTTATCATTTAAAGTTTATCTGTGTGAATATATGTAGTTCTATGTAATTTAACTCTGGAATGATATTCCACTGTATGAATATATCATAATTTATCTCTTCTCTTACTAATGGAGAACTATGTATTTTCCAATTTTATAGTACTTCAAAGAAACTGCAATGAACCATTTCCTTTAGCACATGTTCAATCTCCTTGTATACAAGCCGTTCAAGATCTAGAAGTGGAATTACTAAATAACACAATACAAAAACTCTGTAAGAGCAACCAAATTTCTCTCAAAAATAGTTGTACTAATACTTACAGTGAATGGTCCCATTTCCTCACACTGTCATGAATACTTGTCAAGCCTTTTCCTTTTTGCTAATATGCAGAATGTGAATTGGTATCTGGTTTTTACTTAATTTGCATTTTCCTCATTAGTAATTAAGCCGAGCATATGTTTATTGGCCATTTTTTGTTTCTGTAATCTTGTTTATATACTCTGCCTATTTTTGCCACATTTTTCTGATCGTGTTTTCTGAGGAGAAACTTGCGGTCATTTGAAATGTTGTTCTCTTATAGGTAATGTGTCATTTTTCTCAGGTATCTCTCAAAAATTCTTCTTTGTCTTTAGTTTTTAGTAGATTAATCAAATAGTAACTGGGTGTAAATTTCTTTACATTTATCCTGTTTAGGGTTCAGTGAGCTTTTTAGATATGTAAGTGATATGGATTGAATTATGTCCCCTAAGTTTTATGTATTAGAAGCTTGATGCCCACTGCACCTGCTGAGGATGGGAAATCCTGTTATGGTAATTGAAAGATGAGGTGACTGAGTCGATGGTTTAGTGGTGGCCGTGGGTGTGGCTGTGAAGGCTTTAAAAGGAGAGTGCATGAGGAGTTCTCTCTTTCTGCTCTGCCATTTTCGCCCTGTGTCACTGAAGCCACCACCAAGGAAGATCCTCACCAGTTATGATCCCTGACTTTGCACTTCCCGGACTCTGAATTGTAAGCAACACATTTTGTTTTCTTACAAAGTACCCCAGTTCCAAGTATTTTACTATAAGCAACAGAAACAGACTAATGCAGTAAGTTTGTGTCTTTTTACCAAATTTGACAAATTTTTAGCCATTATTTCTTCAAATATTGTTTTTGTACCACATTTTTACTTCTCTTTGTCTAGAACTCCAATGGCATACATGTGAGAGCTTCTGTTATTGTCCTACAGATCCCCGAGGCTCTATTTTCCCCATCTTTTTCTCTCGATTGTTTAAGATTTGGATAATTTCTACTCATCTGTCTTCAAGTTCACGGACTCTTTCCTCTGTCATCTCTATTCTGCTACTGATTCCATCAAGTGTGCTTTTGTTTGGATTATTATATTAGATCTAAAATTTCCAATTGGTTCTTTATATCTCCTATTTCTTTATTAAGACTTTTTATTTTTACTTTCAAGAGAGTTCACATAACTGTTTGTTGGAGCATTTTTATAACAGCTGCATTAAAATCTTTGTCAAATAATTCCAACATCTGGGTCATCTTGGTGTTGGCATCTATTGATTTTCTTTTCCCTTGCAGATTGGTATTTTCCTAGTTCTTTGTATATTAATTTCATATGTAATTTGTATATCAATTTTTGTATGTAACTTTGGATTGTATTTGGACAGTGTGAATGTTTTAGGTTATGAGATTCCAAGTCTTTTTAAATCCTACGGGAAATGTCAGTTTGATTTTCAAAGCCATTGCAGTGCCGTTTGCATCTGTACCACCCAGCACAGACGTGTGCCACCCAGTGGTCAGTCTAGGCCATGGGCAGTGATGTTAAGTCACTTCTAAAAGTCTTAGAGATGATAATTAGGATCAGATCCACACCTGTGAAGCTCAGGCATCAGCCCAGGAGTTCATAAAAGCTTTATGGTATTGCTTTTCTGAAGTCCCCTCTTTCTGCAACCTTTTCAGTAGTTTCTAGTTCCCTGGGACTCCTCATTTTGGTACTCTGGTAAAACCTGGGGCTATAATAACCCTGCTATGTATTTCATGACTACGTCTGTGTCTGGGGCCAAGTGATGGAAAGACAGAGAGAAAAAAAGCAACAGGAGCTGGCCCAACACTCTTCAGACCATAGCTCCACCAACCAAAGAGGAAGATTCCTCTCCATCAGAATTTTGGCTTATGTTATTGCATCCTATTGCCACTACCAAGGTGAAAGCCTTGGGCAGGAAAAAATGAAAAAAAATCAGAAGATGGGAAATGGGGGGTAGGAATCTGTGTAATCTGAGTGTTAAGAGTTTCCTTTCCCATTCCTCAAACCAGAACTACAGAGCTTCTAATGAAGATGTCTCTTTCTGCACCCTGGTGCCCACTTCTACCTTTGAGTTGCATTAAGCTCTGGCCAGCAGATAACCACAGGAAAATAAAATCATAAGCTCATGATGAACACAGATTTTTCCCCAATCTACTTGCTACTACTTATTTTCCAGAGCCCTCAAATAGCTGTTCCATGCATTCTGCCCAAGATTTGTAGTTTGCATTTGATAGGAGATGCTTACTCCATCTTATCTGGACCTGGAACCCTCTAAACTTTTTATTATGATGTTGCTCATCTTTTTAATGTGTATGCTAAACACTAATCCCTCGTGGTTTATGACATGGGAAGTATCTTCGTTCTTTCAACTTGGCTTCTATTGTCTTTTGTCTTTCCCAGTAGTTTTTATTTTAACGAAGTCAAACTTTATCTTTTCCTTTATTAATTGTGGCTTAAAAAATAACTTTCCCTATCCTGATATCATAAACATATTTTTCTGTATTGTCTTCCAAAATATTTCAAGTTTTGCTATTCCCATTTTGGATATTAATCAATCTGGAATTTATTTTTATGTATATGGCATGAGAGTAGATCTAATTTTAGTTATTTGCCATATGGATAAATACTTGGTTCTTGCTGGGTATAGGAAAACTACTGATTTTTAATGTGTTTAATTTATAAAGCAACCTAGATAAACTCTCTTATTAAATCTAAGACTTTTTTAAAAAAGTTTTTTCTCTTCTAGTTATCTTCCTCTTTTCTTTCAGCTCGGTTTTGAATAATAGAAATGGCAGCTATATCCTTTTCTTGTTTCTAAGCTTAATCGTATCTAACTTTAATGATGTCTACCATATTTTTCAAATGATGAAATGCTGCCTCTATTTCTAGCTTGCGAAAGATTTTTTAAATTCACAAATGACTAGGGCCGGCCCGGTGGCACACTGGAGAGTGTGCCGCGGCGCTCCCGCCGAGGGTTCGGATCCCATGTGGAGACCAGTTCCCGCTCACTGGCTGAGCGCGGTGCAGGCGCAACACCAAGGGTTGCGATCCCGTTACCGGTCAGTAAAAAAGACAAAAAGGAAAAAAAAAATCACAAATGACTATTGGTTTTTCTTCTTAACATTAGTTTACTAATTTACTTCTTTAATAACCTTTGTATTTTGGAATAATATTTGATTTACAGAAAAGTAGCTAAGATAGTACAGAGAATTCCCATATGCCCTTTACCCATTTCTGCTAATATTATTTCACATAATTGTAAGTGTTGAATTTTAACCACTCCTTTTTTTTCTACACCTACTGGGATGACTGACTATTTTTCCCTTTAATCTTTTAATATCAGGAATTACATTAATATATATTTCTAATACTGAACCATTCTAGGAAAAACTCCATTTAAAATGTGAGGTTATATGATTCTTAGATATATAGCTATATGTATGTTTGTATACAAACATGTGTACACACATGTATACATACACATATACTCACATATATACAAACACATACATATATTATACAGATATGCTTGGAACCAGAAGTGTTTTGAATTTTGTTTTGTTTTGTTTTTTTTAATTTTTGGAATATTTGCATATACATGACATATCCTGAGGTTGGGACCCAAGTATAAACATGAAGTTCATATATGTTTTAAATACATCTTATACAAATAGCTGGGAGGTAATTTTATACAATATTTTAAATAATTTTATGCATAAAACAAAGTTTGTGTACACTGAACCATCAGAAAGCAAAGGTGTCACTATCTCAGCCACCCATGTGGACAATCTGTGGTTGTTTGGCATCACCATCACTCTTGACTCCAAATTTATTTGCTACCGAAAGCAAGCAATTTCTTACACTTATTCACACATAAGTACTTAACAGTAAAAAATATGACATGCCATTAATACAGTGAAAAATAATATGTCAGGTGTGAAATTTTCAACTGTGGCATCATGTCAGTGCTCATAAAGTTTCAAATTTTGGAGCATTTGGACTTCAGATTTTCAAATTAGGAATGTTCAACCTATGTACACACATACATGATATATATATGCATAAAGGCAATCTCATCAGCAGAATTAATTCATAACGTAACGCTTAAATAAGCTTTTCTATCTCCAGTTGCTTCCATTAGATGTTTTAATATTTTGCATTTTAAAAATGATTGTCCCCTTAAATATTTTTGGAGCAATAACAAATTACAAAGTGATGTAACACACAAATTATATACACAAATTTAAAATACAGTCACTTCAAGTTGATTCTACCACAAACTTTTCTGTCCAAATATCTATCCACCTTTACAACCTTTCTTCCAAAATCAAAGAATGAGGTGTTCTTCTGTTGAAAGGCACCTGACAACATTCCATTCTACCTCAATTCTCCAGGAACCTCTTCGATTAACTTCTTCTCTGTTTCTAACATTTCCTCTGCTGAATCTTTTTCCCCCCTATGTACATGCATGAATTCCATCCCTGTCCTTTTATATCTACTCAATGCACTTTTCTTAGTCAGTTCAGGCTACTATAACAAAATACCATAGACTGGGTGGTTTATAAACAACAGAAATCTATTTCTCAGAGTTCTGGAGACTGGAAAATCCAAGATCAAGGTGCCCGAAGATTCAATTTTGGTTCATAGACAACCATGTATTTGCTGAATTCCCACAGCAGAAGGGACAAATGAGCTCTCTGGCATCTCTTTTAAAAGGGCATTAATCCCATTCATGAGGGCTCTGTCCTCATGACCTAATCATCTCCCAACAATCTCACCTCCAAATACCATTGCACTGGGGATTAGTTTCAACATATGAGTTTTGGGGGGACATAAACATTCAATATATAGTAGCCCTACTACAATTCTTGTTCCCTCCACCCTCAAATCCAAATGCCAGCTGAGTGCCAGCCACATAAAATTCCAATCTGACCATTTTTAGTTCCCTATTTAAGAGCACCCCATTACGCCACAAGATTAAGTCCAAGTTCCTTAACGTAGTGTACAAGACCCACCAGAACCAGATTCCTGTTTACCTTTCCAACTTTATCTCCCATCTGTTTATGTATTGAACTTCATATTCCAACACCACTGACATGCTTATAATTTCCAATCATACCATGCTGATTTGCCTCTACACTTCTGTGTATATTGTCATCTTTATCTAGAATGTTCTTCTCTCCAACTTATCTTTTAAGACTCAGGTTCAAATGCCCCTACTCCAAGAAGCCTTCTCTGAATTGCCAATTAACTAGGTTAGGTGACCTCCTTGTGGGTTCCTATAACAATGTGTACTTCCCACTTTCAAGGGACTTATCGTGTTTCACTGTAAATGCTTGCTGAAGAGTCTGTTTCTCAACCCCTTGCCCCCAACGAAATCATATGTTACACGAAGACAGGAGCCATGTCTATCTCGATCAATGCTGTATTTGCAGATCAAAGTCCAACAATGGAGATGGAGCTTTATAAGTATATATTAATGAATAAAACTTTAAACTAAAATTGAGGAGCTCCTTATCTGCTAAGAATATACAACAGAAATATAAGGAAAAAAACCAACAAATATCAAATCAGTCCAATTACAATTTTTATGGCGATAGTTGTCTGCCAAATGCTATACACTTTGTAAACTTAGAATACTTAATTAAAAACTAAAAGCAAAGCAAATTTTATTCATATTTTCTACAACCAAAAGAATTAAAATTTGCTGGATTTCCTGAATTAATGATGAAATATATGAGCTCATAATCATTGGTCACCAAACATCTAACAACATCAATCACCTATTTACAGATATAGGCATCAATAGAGACTAGGAACTATTTTGTCATCTTTGAGGCAGACCTAGTCTTTTTCATTGAGAATAAAAAGAGTTCCCACACATCTAAGAAAAAAAGACTGATGGTCTCATACCCATGGTAATGAGTAACCACCAGAACCACCCTTAATAAATCAATGATAACTTGCCTCAGCGGTCACACTTCTGAAAGTCAGCCAATCAGTGACAGCTTCACTCCAGTGATCAGCCTCCCACAACAAAGCATCAACCAATCCCTAAATACTCCCACATCTACAAATCTGCCGATGCCTGAATTCCACATTTTTCTTTTTTTTTTTTTTTTGTCTTTTTCCGTGTCCGGCAACGGATCGCAACCCTCAGTGTCGCCCCCGTACCGGACCGGGACCAGCAACGGGATCGCAACCCTCGGCGTTGCTCCCGCGCCTCGCTCAGCCAGTGAGCGGGAACTGGTCTGTATGTGGGATCCGAACCCTCGGCGGGAGCGCTGCTGCGCTCCCAAGTGGCGCACTATCGCAGTGCACCACCGGGCAGGCCCTGAATTCCACATTTTTCTAAAAGCCTAGAGAGACAGACAGACAGATTAGATAAACAGATCAGCTCCTTGTTCTTCTCAGAGAGACTGCCCAATAACCATTTCTCTCCCTTGATTAAGTAATAATAAATTTTGCTTCTTTTGTCAGATACTAGATTTTAATCCCTTCTTTTGACATTGTCTTGACTTTATAACACTTTAGCATGTTGCTAACTTTTCCCTGAAGGAAACAACTTCTTCAAATAATACTGCACTATATGTATCTTGCATAAAACAAGCCATACAGGTATGTTAACATAAACAGTACTTAGAAACTGACAGTGACATCAACAAGACTGCAGAAAAGGACTTTGCAGCATTCATCCCTTCGCAGATATATCAATTTGAACAATTTTCCAGGCACAAAAATTCTCTTACAAAAGCTAAAGAATCCAAGTGAGAAATTACAGCACATAAGTGTAGCAGAGAATTAAAAAAAGATACCCTTCAGAGGGTAGAAAAGACAGTTTCACATACCAACAACACCCCTCTCCCACGCCAGGGAACCACAGTACATTGAGATGAGGGAAGAAGAATGAGATCAGCACCCAACTTCGCCTCCGATCCCAGTACCAGGTTCACCCCAGTGAGAGCTAGCACTAAGCTGGCCCCAGGCAGGCATTGTAGACTAAAATTCCAGGACCAACCCAGAGCTAGGCAAGCCAGGCCGTACCATCTCCAGGCCCCAAAATGGCCCCCAGAGACTCGGGACCCATGCATACCTGAGTCTCCAGACTGGCCCAGTACCAGACCATCTCTTGCACCCTTTGGCTACAGGCCAGACCCATAGGCTTTAAAACTGTCCCAAGTGTTGTGCCAGCTCCCACAGCCCCAAACTCCAGCCAGCACACGTGGACCAAGCCTCCATGCCCAAACTAGCACCATGCAAGCCCCTATGGCCTCAGGCTCCAGGCCTCCAGACCCTCCTCACCAAGCCATACCTAGTGGACCCACATACTCAGGCCCCAGACCTGCCTCACCACCAAGCTACCCAGCAGCGCAATGCTCCAGGCAGGCCCCCAAGCACACAGGCTCCAGGCCAGCCCCTAGCTCTAGACTGGCCGCAGTGTCTGGCTGGCCCCCACAGCCCCAGGTTTCAAGCCCACCTTTTTCCAAGCCAGTACCTGTACCCACAGTATTCAGGCCTGACCCTGTGGCCCCAGGATCTAGCTGACCCAGGTCCAGGCCCATCCCATTAGACCCTAGCACTGGATCAGACTTCAAAGACCCAGGCTCCAGGCCAGGTCAAATGGCCCCAGGAGGCAGGTTCGTCCCAGTGCCAAGCATACCATACCCTTGTAGGCTCAAGATTAAGACCTGCCCCAGCACCAGATTGGCCTCTGTGGACCCAAGCTTCAGGCTAGCCCCTCTAGAAACACATTCCAGGCTCACCCTTTGTAGATCAAGGGTCCAGGCATAGACCTACAAACCCCATTGATGCAGACCAAGACATCAGGACTGCCCCAGCTAATCAAGCCCACGTGGACCCAAGTTCCAGGCCCACCTTGGTGGACCTAAGCTCCAAGTCAGCTCCTATGGACCCAGACAGCATAGCACTGCTCACAGAGAAGGCCACTGGACTTGCAGTCTCAGAGGTTAAGAGTAAAAGGTGGGTGTCCAATTTGCCTGGTGGTCTTTGAGTCTTCACTAGGGACACACTTGGGACCTGCTCCATGGGAAACATTTGGAGTGCTGGGGGTGGGGGTGCTGATCCACCAGGGGTGCACTGAGGCATGATATTGGCATCTGATCTGCATCCAATTCAGCACACATGCCACACAGTGGAGACAGGCCTATGCCTTGTTACTGTAGTGGATACAACCCATAGAAAAGACTTAGTCCTGGGCCAGATTTTCCACACAGCCCATTTGCTCCTGTAAAGTCTTCCCACGACCTGGAAGTGACTAAAAGTCCAACAGTTAAATTCTGGTCTGCTCAATGTCTTCTCCAGACTGTGAAACAAGGGCAAGGCAGCAATTTAGCTCAGGCACAACACTCAAGTTCAGATCCCCACAAAAAGTATTCTCCAGCTCAGGAATCAATGCAGGATAGCAAGTTAGTTCCAGTGCAGTGTTTAAGTGGTGGTGGTTGCTATAAATCCTCCACAGAACAAAAACAACTATAGGCCAGAGAAAAAAGTTCTGATATTGAGCAGTAAAGCTCTAATGCCACCAAAGAACACTTGCAAAAGCTAGAAGAGGTAGCTGTCTCCTCAAATGTGCAGGCATCAACATACAAAGACAAAGATTAAGAAAGATAAGAAATATGACACAACCAAAAGAAACCAGCAAAGCTCCAGAAATGGACCCAGAAGAATGGCAGATTTATGAAATATCTGACAGAGAATTCAGAACAATCCTTAAAGAAGTTCAGGGAGTCACAAGAAAACACAGGTAGAAAAATTAAATAATACTGGTAAAACAACTCAGGAACATAACTAGAAGCTAGACAAAGAAATAGAATCAATTTTTTAAAATTAGAAATTCTAGAAATAAAGAATATGTCATCTGAACTGAAAAACTCAATAGAAAGATCCAAAAGCAGACTTGATCAAGCAGAGGAATCAGTGAGCTTGAAGAGAGAATGTACAAAATTACCCAGTCACAGAAGCAAAACAAAAAAAGAAAATGACAAAAAAGAAACAGGACTGCTTTCTGAGACACCATCAAGTGAAATAACCTGCATATAACTGTAGTACCCAAAAGAGATGTCAGAGCCTATTTAAAGAAATAATGGATGAAAAATTTCAAAATACTGAGAAGGATGACAGCATACAAGTACAGAAAAGTCAGAGAATACCAAATTCAACACAAAAAAGAATTACACAAGGCATATCATAATCAAATTATTAAAAACTAAAGACAAAGAAAGAATACTGAAAGCATCAAGAGAAAAGAAACATATAACATTCAACAAAGCTCCAACATGGCTTTTAGCAGATTTCTCAGCAAAAACCCTACAGGCCAGGAGAGAGTGGAATGATATATTCAAAGCGCTGAAGGAGAAAGACTCAACCAAGAATTCTGTATCCAGCAAAATGAGCCTTCAAATATTAAGGAGGAATAAAGATTTTCCTAGATAAAACAAAAACTAAGGGAATTCATTAATACTAGACCTGCCTTACAAGAAATGCTAAAAGGGAGTTCTTCGATCTGAAATAAGATGACGCTAAAGTGTAATAAGAAAACATTTAATAGTATAAAACTCACTAGCAAAGTAAATAAACAGAAAAACTCAAAATACTCCAACACTGTAAAGGTGGTGAATAAACTATTCATATGTTTAATATGAAGACTAAAAGACAAACCCATTAAATATAATAACAAATACGAATACAGTATAAGAGATAGGCACTACTGAAAGATGTAACTTAAAACAACAAAATGTCAAAAGGTGGGGGGAATAACATTAAACTGTAGAGTCTACTTTGTTTTTTTCTCTTAGTGATCAAAGTTACCTTGTTATCACTTTAAAATAATCTATAACAATCTATAGTTATAACTATAACATGATTTTTGTAAGCCTCATGGAAACAACAAGACAAAAAACTATACTAGATATACTAAAAATAAGTAGTATGAAATCAGAATATACTTGTAAAGAAATCAATCACAAAGGAAGACAGTAAGACAGGAAAGAAGGAAAAAAGGTTCTACAAAACTACCAAAAAAGAGACAAATGGCAGTAATAACTCCTTATCTATCAATAACAACTCTAATGTAAATACACTAAAATTCCCCTATTAAAAGACACAGAGTGGCTGAACAAAATAAAAAAGAAGAACCAACAATGTGCTGCCTAAAAGAAACTCACTTCACCTATAAACACATACAGACTGAAAGTCAAGGGATGGAAAAACATATCCCTGGCAAACTAAAATCAAAAAAGGGCAGGAGTAGCTATACTTATATCAGATAAAATAGACTTCAAAAACAGTTTTTAAAAAAAAAAAGAGAGAGAGAGAGAAGAAAAGCATTATATAACGAAAAAGGTATCAATTCAACAAGAGGATATAACAATTCTAAATATATATGAACCCAACACTGGAACACCAAGATATATAGAGCAATTATTATTAGATCCAATGGGAGAGATAAACTCCAATACAATAATAGTTAGGGACTTTAACACCCAACCTTCAGCAACAGACAGATCATCCAGACATAAAATCAACTAAGAAACATCAGAGTTAATCTATACTCTAGAACAACTTGACCCAACACACATTTATAGAACATTCCAACCAACAGCTACAGAAAACACATTCTTCTCAGCAGCACATGGAACATTCTCTAGAATAGACCATATGTTAGGTCACGAAACAAGTCTCAACAAATTTTTAAAAACTGAAATCATATCAACTATCTTTTCTAACCTCAATAGAAATCAATAAGAGAAGGGATACTGGAAACTGCACAAATACATGGAAATTAAACAACAAATGGGTCAAGGAAGAAATTAAAAAGGAAATTAAAAAATTCCTGGATACAAATAAAAGTGAAAATACAACAAACCCACAGCCAACATCATACAGAACACACAAAAGCTGGAGACTTTTTCTGTAAGATGCAGAATGAGACAAGGATGCTCACCTTCCCTACTCTTATTCAACATAGTACTGGAAGTTTTAGCCAGCACAGTAAGGCAAGAGAAAGCAATAAAAGGCAACCAAATTGGAAAGGAGGAAGTCAAACTGTCCCTACTTACAGATGACATGATTTTATACATAGAAAACCCTAAAAGACTCCACCACAAAATTACTAGAACTAATAAATGATCTCAGTATAATGGCAGGATAGAAAATCAACAGCATGTCTATATGCCAATAATGAAATATCTGAAGAAATCAAGAAACTAATCCCATTCACAACAGCAACCCCAAAAATGAAATACCTAAGAGTAAATTTAGCCAAGGATATTAAAGACCTCTACTACAAAAATTATAAAACACTGGTGAAAAAAATTAAAGATGACAAATAAATGGAATGATATCCCCTGGTCATGGATCAGAAGACTTAATATCATCAAAATTTCCATATTACCCAAAGCAATCTACAGACTCAATGCAATCTCTATCAAAATACCAATGACATTCTTCACAAAAATAGAAAAAAAATCTCAAAATCTGTATGGAACCACAAAAGACCCCACATAGCTGAAGCAAGCTTGAACAAAAAGAGCAAAGTTAGAGGCATCATATCGCCTGACTTCAAAAAATACTATAAAGCTATAGTAATCAAAACAGCATGGTACTGGCATATAAACAAACAAATTGACAGATGAAAGAGAGAGCCCAGAAAGAAACCCATGCATTTACGGCCAACTAGTTTTTGACAAAGATGCCAAAAATATACACTGGGGAAAGGACAGCCTCTTCAACAAATGGTGCTGGGGAAATTGGATATCCACATGCGGAAGACTGAAACTAGACCTCTACCTCTCACCATAAACAAAAATCAACTAAAAATGTTTTAAAGACCTAAATTTAAGACCCGAGACTAGGAAACTACTAGAAGAAAATACACAGGAAATCTACACAAAATAGGAGTGGGCAGTGCTTTTTTGAACAAGACTATAAAGGTACAGGCAACTAAAGCAGAAATAGACGAATGGAATTACATCAAATTAAAAAGCTTCTGCACAGCAAAGAAAACAAACAACAAAGTGAAGAGACAACCTACAGAATGGGAGAAAGTGTTTGCAAAGTATACATCTGACAAGGGGCTAATATCCAGAATATACTAGGAACTCAAACTACCCAACAGCAAAATAGCCCAAATAAAAAATGGGAATAGACCTTCTCAAAAAAAAAAAAAAAAGAAAAAGAAAAAAAAAAATACATACATACATATATATATATATATAAATGATCAATAGGTACCTGAAAAAATACTCAGCATCACTAATCATCAAAAACATGCTAATTAAAAACACCATGAGATACACCTCACTAAAGTTAGAATGGCTATCAACAAGATAGAAAATAAATGCTGGCAAGGATAGGAAGAAAACGGAACTCTCATACATTGTTGGTGGGAATGTAAGTTAATACAGCCATTATGGAAAACAGTATGGAGGCTCCTCAGAACACTAAAAATGCTACCTTATGACCCAGTAATCCCACTACTGGATATAAGTCCAAAGGAAATTAAATCAATACATCAAAGAGACACCCACACTCCCATGTTCATTGCAGCACTACTCATAATAGCTAACAGATGGAATCAACCTAAATGTTCATCAACAGATAAACGGATTAAAAAATGTAGTATATATACACAATAGAATACTATTCAGTTATTAAAGAAAAAAAAAGAAATCTTGCCATTTGCAGCAACATGGATGGAACTGGAGACCATTATGTTAAGTGAAGTAAGCCAGGCACAGAAAGACAAATACCCCATGATGTAATTCATATGTGGAATCTAAAAAACAAACAAAAAACTTTTTACTTCTCATAGAAGTAGAGAGTAGAATAATGTTTAACAAAGGCTGGAAAGGGAAGGGGGCGAGGTGGGGTGTAGAGGTGGACTACAGGTACAAAGTTACAGGTATATAGAAGAATAAGTTCCAGTGTTCCAGACTGATCATAGCTAATATTGTGCTGTATACTTCTACATAGCTAGAATATAGGATCTTGAACATAATCTCCACAAAGAAAAGAGAAATTTTTAGGTGACGGATATGCTCTCTACACTGAGTAAATCATTGTTCAAAATATGTATGTACTAATAAAACAACACACTGTATCCCACAAATACAAATTTTTTAAAAAATCTGAGAAGAGTTTTGTGGGAACCCCCGATTTATAGCCTGTCAGTCAGAAGTACCAGAAATTCAGACTTGCCATTGGCATCTGAAGTGGGTGACAGTCTTGTGGGACTGAGCCCTTAACCTGTGAGGTTTGACTCTAATTCCAAAAAAATCTGAGAAGAGTTTTGTGGGAACCCCCGATTTATAGCCTGTCAGTCAGAAGTACCAGAAATTCAGACTTGCCATTGGCACCTGAAGTGGGTGACAGTCTTGTGGGACTGAGCCCTTAACCTGTGAGGTTTGACTCTAATTCCAGGTAGTGTCAGAATTTGATTGAATTACAGGATACCCACCCAGTTGGTGTCTTCAGAGAATTGGAGAATTGGTTGGTGGGGAAAAACACTACCACACATCTGGTCACAGAAGTGTTCTATGTGGAGCTTACAGTGGGAGAAAACAAGTGGTTTTTCCGTTGTATGCAAGGTATCTTCCAAAAACCAAAAAGAGCCACAGACCTGAGAGGAGCATCAATATGAGACAAAATGGGGAAGCAACAGGGTACGTGATATACCACAAAACTGGCAATCACTAAAATGCAACTCACTGAAAGGACAAAGAATTAATTTGGTAACAGCAGCTGACAATGGAAGGAGCTTGCCCACTCTAATAATGAATGAGTGCACAGGCCTGCAGTAGGAAGTTCTAAGAGGCTGAAATAGTCTGTAGCCAATATGTACTCTTGAAACTGACCTGCTAATTCAGGGCTGCATGCTAAAAAAGAAATTGCTAGAAATGGAATCAAAATTCAGCAGAATAGGGACAATGGAGATAAAGAAAAGAGATCTAAATCAAAGGAGAAGAGGGGAACAAGGCCAAGAAACCTTAGAAAGCAAGCTGTTATGTGTTTTTTTTACACTCCACAAAAAACAGCAAAAGAGGACACTACATGTAGTTAGAAAAACTATCATGATATGCCTCTTTATAAATACTTGAGAGAACTAATTTCCAAATAAAAGTGATAAACAGGAAAGTATCAAGGTCAAATTCCAAAGAGAGAAAAGAAGAGAGAGACAGACAGAATAAAAAGCCTCACAATACGCCTACATTTGAAAATATGCCACAAAGTCTTGCTCAAAAAAAAGAAAAAAAAATCAAGATTGTAATATACAATTCAAAACTATATGTACAATTTCAAAAAGAGCTAAAAATTAAGAAAATTATATAGCACATCAAGGAGTAATATAAATCAGAATCAGGAAAACTCAGAAATAAGGAGACAGAAACCAGGAAAGAATTAGAAATAATACAAAAATCATGTCAGTAATAAGGACTTAATTAGAAGAAACACAATAGTAAATAAATACAACAAAGTAACCTTACGAATAATAATGTGCACTTGAGATTATTAACTTAGATCATTCCATCAAGATACATTCTACTGCCGCTTGGGAGTGCGGAGGCGCTCCCGCCGAGGGTTCGGATCCCATGTGGCGACCGGTTCCTGCTCACTGGCTGAGTGTGGTGCGGGCGCAACACCGAGGGTTGCGATCCCTTACCAGTGAGTAAAAAAGACAAAAAGAAAAAAAAAAGATACATTCTACTAAAATTACTGAACTTTAAAGAAAAGGGAAAAAAAATCCTTTGGGCATTTAGGAAAAAAAAGAAAACATGATTTGCAGAGGAAAAATAATAGAAGAAAATAGAAAAATATACTTAAAATACTCAAAGAAAACTTGAGCCAAGGATTTTACATCCAGTAAAACTTACCTTTAAGTATAAAGGGTAAAGACAAACAGATATCAACATTCAAAAATTCAGGGAATATTGTTCCCATGAGCTCTTCCTAGCTCTACTAGAAAACAAACTTTAGGCCACCAAAGTGAATAGAGAGACATCAAAATAAGGACTGGTGGTGAGCATTAAATATGCAATTATTTGTAGAATTACAACTAAATGAGTACTTTTAAAGAGGGATTGTAGAATGTAATAGTTACATGATCTGACAGTGTAGGTACAGTACAACCATAAACAAATGGGGGAAGAAGGGAGACAGCATAAACAACAAAAAAATCAACTTCTTTCAGTAATTGGTGGTGGTAATATTCTGAGACCATTGTGTTCGTAGAGGTTAAAGCAAATGAGTAATTATGGGACATGCTAACTCTATCACATCCTTGAGAACCTGAATTCTAAGTGTGGAAGAAAGGAACTATGTATTACAGAAAGAGTAAAGTAAAACCTCTGTAGTATTAAATATATATTAGAAGCATCAGTACGAAATAAGTCACAGGTATTGTAAAAGCCTAAACAGATGTAACTCCATTTTGTTAAACTTCTAAATTTAAGGTTTTTTTCTCTTACTTTTGTAACCTGAACTGCATAGCTTGCAGCTGGACATTAGAATACAATTACTTTTGTTCACATGATTGCTAGAACATAATGACTCCTGCTCACACTGTACACAGAATAATTTTAGAAATTATTAACCCAGGTAGCCATTCTTTACTAGCTTACTAACTAGATCTTTTTGAGGTTAACAGGAACCGCATCCGTGACTTGACTTCATAGAGGATGGTCAGCATGGATCAGCTCCCACTCGAGAAGTTCTCTGATGTTTATCTTCAATTTTATGATTATGCCTGCACATCCTAACTTAGGTCACCATGCATCAGCCCCCTACCCCCTGTCCCTATAAAACCCTTTGGCAAGTCTGGGAAAAGTGGAGATGGTCTTTGAGATATAAGTCCACCACTTCCCCAGGCTGCCAGCTTCCTGATTAAAGGCAATCTTTCCTTACACCAACACTTGTCTCAATTATTGGCTCAATTATGAGCGGTGAGCAAACTGGCCTTTGGGGTTTTGGTAACAGTATATCCTAGATTTGTCCACTGAAAATGCCTAGAAACATAGACTGATCCAGTCACAACGATCATTCCTAGTGCCTAGATTGTGAACTTGAAATGCCATTGTCCATTGAAAGAAACCAGGACTTCTTAAAGAACTAGCTGGTCTAGGAAAGAAAATGTACTTAGATGAACCTGGAACATCTTGACATACCCAACACTAAGGAAATTATCAAAACACTATTCTCAACTATGGTCGTGTCAGAAAGACTCAGTGGAAAGGCTCTCACTGGTCATGAGATCATAATGTTTTAAAAAACAAAAACAAAATACTAATTGGTCACCTTCTGAGGTTGATGACGAACCAACTCAGTATTTTGAAAACTGGGGAAATGAAAGAATCAAGCATTCATCCTGCAATTCCTATATAAAATGTACTAGCAGCAAAGGAGTACATAAAAAGGATTTCCTTACAAAACTATTTCAGATAATAAATGGGAAAGGATAGACTGAATTAGAATATCACCACTTGACAATTCACAATGAATTAACAGATATATAGGGATCGAGGATCAATGGCTAAAAACATCAAAAAGAGTAAAAACAAGAAATGACAGAAACCCAACAATTAGTTTTGCCAAAGCTATTGTACTTGAGGCTAGTCAAATCTCTAAATCCAGGTGTCAATATTCAGGAAAAATAAAGACCAAAGAAAACATTTTACTGTTCCTGAGTACATATTCAACAAAATCCAGCTGTCAGTTTTCAAGAAAAGTAAAGGGCAAAAGAAAATGCTGAATTGTTCCTGAATACACAAACAATAAAATTCAGAATGTAGAAAATTCTACAAGTCAAATGACTCAGCTCTCTCAACAGATAAAGAAAAAATATTTTAAAGGAGAATAAAGTCCTAAGTTATTGTAGAATAAAGATTCACTTATCAAAATAGACAACTATATCACAATTCTACGGCATTTTAAATCAGGTATCGGGATATGTAAATACAGTCAATCAATTTTCCTTCCTAGTGATTATTTTTTTATGCGAATATCCTTTTTCTCTTTTACTTGGGAGTCAATTACGATAAGCAACCCTCATATGCAGGCACATCATAAATTTTCATTTTTCTGATTTTCCTATGTGGATAAAATGACATATATGCATTACATTCTCTGTTTTAACATCAAAACATGCCCTTGAAGTATGTGAGAAGTAAAATGAATAAAACATAGATATTTCCCCTCACCAGCACTGTCTTCCTAAATAATAAAAAGGGGGGAGGGAAGCTTCAAGTAATTTTAAATTTGCATAATCTGAAGAATGCCAGGGTATCAAAACAATCCACAGGAGACATATAGACAAGAAATGGTTTAAGTCACCAAGCCAAAGACATTAAGACAAAAAAAGTCACCAATTTTGACACCATAATAATCTAAAACATTTTAATTGCCTGAATTTAAAAAATTAAATCAGAATAAATGCAGTAAATCTGAACAATTCTAAGACTGAAACTTTAACCATGTCATAAAGATTGAGATTAGCTCAGGTAAAAATAAAGATTTTTAAAAAAAAAAACTCACCACAGCCCCAAGATGGTACAGAAAAATATTCCAATATCTTTAAAAGTGGCTACAGTATGCTTATGGAACCTACAAATCCATGATCCAAACGAGCAAGACTGCAATAATAAACAGTACTTTAAATGTTTTGCTTTGCTTAACACACAATTCCTTCAGTACAGATAAGACCTTCCACACATAATACTTACATCCACATTTATGGACCAAACAGAAGGCCTTAGGTTGTCAAACAAGTCAGGTTATTTGCATAATACTGATTACCTCACTCCAGGGGTACAGAAGGTAAAACAGGGCTGTGTCTATGAAGTTAGAATTTACCCACCACACCTAAGTTAAAGATTTCCTGTTCCCATTATTTCAAGGGAAAAATGTCACGAGGAAAATTTACCTCATAGGGTAGACAGCTTTCAACTCAGGTATATTAAGCACTAAAACAGTCCTAGTAAAAATATATATATACACCAACTATATAGGGATACTCAGTATTTAGCAATTTCCTATGAAGAAATTTAAGTTAGAGAAAGTAAAAAAAAAGTGACTAAACAACTTTTTAAAAAACTTTTCTTTGCTGCAAGTACGCGATAATTTAAATAATTATTCATCTTGATCCAAGATCATGATATTACAGTTGAAAAATATACAACTGGGCTTCTGGTGAAGATGGCAGAATAGATGGTCCCCAGCATCACTCCCACAAATCAACCAATCTACAACTATTAAAAAGCAACAACAGCCAAGGTGGGGCCGCTGGAGCTCAGGGGAAGAGAAGGAGAGACCTACAAAGTTCATGAAGGCAGAAGACACGATAAAATAAAGAAAAGATCGCTCCCACCATTTTGAGCCCTGGCTGCTTCAAGACTGGAGCTGGTGAGCACATGGAGCAAGAACTGGAAAAGCCACAGCTGTGCCCTTCCTATGAAGTTGCTTAGAGGTGGCAGGGGAGAAAAGAGCCTTGGTGGCCCTCAGGCCAGCAAGACCACTAACAGGGTTCCTGTGGACCTACACAAGAGTGAGGAGCCACAAAAACTGAATAAAGGAGCCACTCAGAGGCCAGTTAGTCACTGCAAGGGACCGGCGCATGGCCCGTCCCATGGGAAGTGTTTGGAGTGCATGCAGCAGGGGAGAGGGCCCACCAGGGGAATAATGGGGCACAGCATGGATAGCTGAGCTACCCCCCAGTCAGCAGAGGACTACTCAGTGGAGACTGGTCAGGAATACAAATCTGTAGGGGTGTAATTTGCTGAAAAGTCTCAGGCCCAGACCAGAGTTTCCACACAACCCAGGTGCACTGGAACTCACAAGACCCGGAAGTACATACAAGGTCAACAGTTAAAACCTGAGCTTCACAAAAAATCTTCCCCAGAGAATCAGCAGCAAAGCAGCAATTTAACTCACTATAAGGCTCAAGTGCTGGTCCCCACAGGAACTTCCTCCATTTTACAAGTAAGCAAAGGACAACAAATTAGTTCCAGTGCAGAGTTTATGTGGTGGAAATAGCAAATAATCCAATACAGAACTGAAAGAAAAAACAAAATACTCACAGATCAGAGATAAAGTTTGATATTAACTAGTAAAGGTCTCACATCACCAAAGAACACCTACAAAACCTAGAAGGAACGGAAGCCCCCTGGGCTCCAAAGCCAGGGAGGGCCATGGGCCTTGGCCATGCCCCCCCCACACACCTCAACCAGCCCAGCAACAACCATCAAGCTACCGCAGGAAGCATCCCAGGCTTCCCAGCCTGGGCACTGGGGGGGGGGCGGGGGGATTCGGCCACACCCCCTGGCATCTGCATATATCCCAGCAACGACTGCACCACTACTGGAAGCCCGCTGGTCTCCCCTGCAGGAGTGAGGGGGGTGCACGGGCCTCAACCATACCCTCCCTCCTTCTCCCACCCTCTTTCCTTCCCCCTACCCCACATCCCCTCCCCCCAAATGCTCCGCAACATCTTA